>NC_081407.1:415817040-416117040 GCF_030272615.1 Cryptomeria japonica | reverse complement strand
CCTCCCCACTAGAGATCGAGATATTAGAATTCCACTCCATATCCAACTCAGACTCCAACCCATTAACTCCTAGGGATCCTTCAAGACTTTCAGGATCTGAATCGCCATCGTTGGTAAGCTTGAGAGAGTCTAGGGGATTGGACGATCTAGCTATAGGGTCAACAACAACTATATCAAAGAAAATACAATTTATCCTCCGCATCAATCGACTTAAAGGAGTTATTACCATAACTCTCAATAACCACGTGGGACGCAAGAGAATTATCTGTATCTTTGCTCTCAACAACATCAAAACCAACTGAAGGAGCAACATGTTCATCTCCTAGCAAATCGAACCTATTAGTAACCTTAATAGACCTATTGGTTCCTGGGGGTGAGCTCCTTCCCCTACTTCCCTCCAATTTATTGATTGCATGATCTTACTCCTCAAAACCTTGGACAATCGACTTAACCAAGGAATCCTTCTTGTTATTAGCATACTTAAGCTCAGGTGGCTGGGCATTAGAATCATCATCCATAGGGACCGATTTTGATCCTTTGGGTTGTTTATCCCAAATAGATTTTTTAATCTTATCTAAAACCAGTTGTTGGGCATTTTTATTCCTCGTCTTGTGAGTCTTAGGCAACTCGAATTGAGCGGGGATTTTGTTTGATTCCCCTAATTGAGAGATGGCTTCATCAACAGCCAAGTATGGGGGAGCTTCAACTGTAAATTCCCCAAATTTAACCGAATGATCAAATTCAGGCGGCTTCGAGGTGGGCTCCAAGATAGTCATTTTTACAGCCTCTTTGAGGGAGTCCAGCTTGCTCATGAGCGCAGGGGAAGAACTCTCTCTATTGGCCTTAAATGAATCTTCAATAACAATTTTGCCAATAAGATTAGCATCAACCGGGCTACCCTTAATTTTATCTGATTTCCTAGTAGTAGACAAGATAGGGCAATTACGCCTAATATGTCCTTTGCGTCTACAGAGGAAACAAGCAATGATGCCTCCAAGGGTTTCGAGAAGGCAGGTAATATGGTCGGCATCAAGAGCAATTTCAATAAATCACGGGAATTGTAGGGTGGGATTGACCAAAATAAAAACCCTCACATCCAAATGCAGCACAAAGGCAAGAGGGTTGTTAATCCTAATAACCCTGCCAATGGGTTCTAAAATCTGGTGAATGAAATTCCATAAAATCAGAGCAAGGCTCTTAATTTCAACCCACCTAGGGCATAAGAGAGCAAGGATTTCCTCATTAACCGCATCATGAGTCTAATTGAGATCTCTGAAAGTACATTTGCCAATTGTTCAGAATTGCCTCTACACAACCGTGGCTTGGGATTTAGCATCCCTAAAAAAAATACCAAATAAACCTCTTTGGATCATCCTGCAGAAAGAAACATGAAACCCTAATTTTTTATTCCAGACATTCTTAATCTATTCATCCAAGAATTTACAGGTCGGGCATTTCTCTACATCCACCACCATGAGAAAGATAGCAATATTTTTTAACCTAGATTTCTCAACATTGATAGCCTTGTTCATGGAATTATTAGGAGTGAGAGACAATGTAGCCAGGGGCGGGCTAGAGAGCTTACAGAGTTCTTCCTTCATCTCCGTCATAGTTACCAGACCCAGAGTCACTCACCAGTTCAAACTTTGCATCCAATGGTGCATAAAAGACCTCTTCAATGAGGGCATCTCTGAATGATTTTGAGTTAACATTGTACAACTCACCCATCTCATCTTCCGGACGCTCCGCATTGATTATTCGTCCTCCCCAAGAGTCGCCCATAGTGGCTCATAAATTCACACGCGCCCTTGGTGAGAGGGCACAAAATGAAAAACGATAAAAACAAAAGCGGCACGAAGGAAATGAAGAAACAAAGAAAGGAGAATAATGAAGCAAGAGGGCTTACCCACGTGGAGAAGGCCTTACCAATACCACCTCCTCCACTCGCAGGGGTCGACCCCTAAAAACTCGCCCACGTCAACAATGTTGCAAACCCTAGTTGCAAAGTCGTATCACCTAGTCTCCCTTGGACCAAACAATTCAAAAAAGGAGCTCCTACTTTCTTTCTTGATATTCTTTTAAACTCCTTTGAAAGCATCTTCTTTTTGGCACCGTAATGAAGACATTGATGAAAAGGGACAAATGGAGATTATGAATCATGGCCCCCTAATTATTTTGTTAAATATTATACTAATTACTATTATCTTTATGATTAAAAAATGCCTTTAAGCATTTATTGGCTCTTTTTTGTTTTGAATTGAAATAAAATTTTATGTGTAACATCCTTTTGCAATTATATATAGTATAAATATTATGCTAATAACTATTGTTTAGTATTTATATATTTATTTAATGCATGTATGTGTGTAAGAATCTTGATAAGAAAATACTTGATTGATATCATGAATACAAGTAATAATTGAAATATAATTTGGAGTAGTTGGACCATTATTATTCTTGTTATACTAACATAACTATAACAATCAATATTTATTAGGTGAGGGGATTCAATAGTTGAGCATGTTTCAACAATTGTGATAGCATTTGTTGATTTAATGTCCATTATTTCTAATAATAAAACACTTGTAGTTGTGACTTTAAATTTTGGTAGTGTTGATCATGAGTATTAATAATTGAATGAAATATATTTCTTAAATAAAAAAAGCAATGAACATGACAATGCATAAGTACCAGTCTAACTTGAAGGCCTTTCTGGATACCTCAACAAAAAGCATGTTGATGTGGCATCATATTTGATGGTGTGGACCTTAAAACATAGTTATAAGTAGGGTACTTGCCAATTAAGCTACTATAAACAATTGGAAGTGATTAAAAATTGCCATGTAAGATTTTGAGAGGTGCAAAATTAACATACTCAAATATGAATCCTCTCCTCTACTACATTTAATTAATTATTGACTATAATTTTTTTAACATATTAAAATAAAAAAAATAATATTATATAAAACTTAATAACAAAAATTCTATAAATAGAATAAATTTATTAGGGTGGGATTATGCTTTTTTCCATCCATACTCAACTACAGAAAGCTCTAATGTGCTCTCTAACTCTTGGACAAATGACAAATGAGGTCTTAGGGAGGGGTCCCATAGAGGGGACTTAAGCTCTATTTTTAAGGAAGAGGTGGTCTCATGGAAAAAATATTTTTTTGCTATGGGATTATTTGTAATCTTTTCCTAAAAAATAGAGGCTTGAAAAAAATAGGGTGGGGCTAGAAATTGTCCCACACCTTAGGAATATATTATGCCATTTGTCAATCATACGAATTTTAGAAGAAAAACTAAATTTATTTACCATCAATTTATTTAAATTTAGGAGTTAAATTTAGTAGTTTAAATTTGAGTTGATTTGCATGGCATCCTTAAATTTAGGAACTTAAATTTTTAAGCTGAAGTGCAAAACAAAATTCATGGGACTAGTTTTAAAATATTCCTAAAAAATCTCAGCAATTCCAGCTTTATTTTTTAGCAAGCCCCCTCCATAAAACCCCAACCTTATTACAAACATCACAAAAACACATTTTATTTTTTTTATCTTTGTAAGATCATGTATGATTGGACTTGGTTTAAATTTATACATCATACATATGAAAATAATCTCGAACCATGTTTGAAGATGCACAACAATTAAAATGATAGGATAATGACACCTATTTTAAAGATTATTGACTGTTTAATTCTATTATCTTACGTTGGTTGGAGAGACTTAAATGAACAGGTATTTGCACATTTAATGACTTCAATTTGTGATCTTATATCAACATGAATACCTATTTAATGACTTAATGGAGTAAGTTTAGGATATCATGTAGATGCACACTGCAATTGAATTGATGTATAATTTAGTTTAAGCAATGGATTTTTTTATTTGTTTATATTGAATATTGCTAATTATAATAAAAACATTAGCAGTTCATAAAAGAGTTGGGTATAGAAAAAGAAAACCATTACAATAATACAACTATCAGTTTCAAAGGCAAATATATAAGAATAATACAGTGATCAACACCCAAAACAAAGGTAAGATATTTTCATAGTTGTAAAGAGATACATTACACATAATTGACACCTATTGACTCTACTTTAAACAATGCAAACCCTTTGATAAGAAGAGATGAAGCTTATGAACAAGATATCAAATTACAAACACTATATTGCTTTTTATTGCGACTCAACAAAAAATTCAAAAAATTCAAATTGCATGAAGGTCCTTATAATATTGCATGAGCCATCTTTTGATTATGCGAATCTCCTTCTTTCGAACTTGCACAAGCCATTTTGGATCCTCCTTGGTTGCAAATCTAAGATCTACATGATGTGCCCCTGCAATTCATTCATTTTAAATAAAGATTATAATGGTAAAATGCAAAACATGAACTCTTTCGTCAAACAAATAAAACTGAATTCAAACATACCTTTCTTAACAATGATTGCTACTATGCTTCTATTTATATCTTCTAATACTCTGCAATATAAATTCAAAAATTGACATAACAATATATTATAAAAAATTAAACATAATTTTGTATCCTCTAATTCAAAAACGTAGATAAAATAGGATTGTCATCTCACCCTCCATTACTCCAAGGATCTCTCAATCCGTTGAAAAATATTATATTACTTCCAAATCGCTTGAGAACCCTCTTGATATTCTACAATACACATAAATATGAGTATTGCATACAATTTCTTCATATAAATCTTAAAGGAGATTCAAAATATTGGAAAGTAAAATCTCATAATAGTTATATTGAGATATATTATTAAAATGATTATATGTTCATTCCAATTAGACTATACTTACATGACCACCAAACTCAGTGGTGATCCAGTGTGGCCTTGGCTCAATACCATTTGTATCATTACAACTTTGCATGGTTTCTGTATAATTGAATGTTGATTCGGGAAACATACTTTCTACTGGATCATCTGCAAATGGTTGTACCATCTCTGTACAATACTACACCCCCAACAAAGAAACACTTTACTTACACACACTGCTAAAAGCACCATTTCAAACAATCATATAGTTAAATAAAAATGAAAAATTGAACCTGGAAATCCCAACCATCCCCTCCATGTGGATCACTGGCTCCCAAATCAAAGCAGCTCATGTTTCCTGTATAGTTAAAAAATATGTTTGCTGCTCCATATAATCGGCTTAGGATATTGTTCCCACTAGATGGATTGTCTATTGCCTTGCACATCTATACAAACAAGTGTAAAATAATGAAAATGTAGTTATTTAATTAATTATAAAAGATTTTAATGTGTAACATTTTGTTTTGTTGTTGTTAATATAAAAACAAATTGTAAAAGATTTTTGTGTATAAACATTTCGATCTATTCTGATCTATTTTTTTTTTTAAACCATTATTAGATTTGAATATGCTTCTCCATTCATGTGCATATATCAAGTTTATTTTTTCAATAAAGACTAACATGATGAGAAATGGATATGACTTTTCATTACTTGTTTGATAGGATAGGCTGGCAAATTTTGAATAAAGTTAGCAGGGGTTGGATAATCTGCTTCTGCAGCTTCAAAGTATGTTCCACTCAGCCACCCTTCCACACCATCAACGTCACTATCTCTGGACCAATGCCACCAATTTTTCATGAGAAAAAATGAAAAAATATTGGACAATATTATACAAAAATTTTCTGGTTTTACTTGCAGAGTTTGAAAGATTCGTTGATGGATCTTCTGCCACTTGGAGTTGATGACATCTTTTCCAGTATCTTCCATGACTTTTTTATTACATTGTAGCAGTTTTCACTTTCACTCTAACAAAACCCAAAAAGACCAATGAAAAACAAATCCTCAAACCAAAAAAACACAAGTTAATATAATGATTTATATTGAAAGAATTCATTATATACAGTCTTTTTAACAAATCTTTTAATTTCTACCTTCAATTTCACTCTACCAAAACCCAAAAGCAAAAATGAAAAACAATCCCCAGACCAAAAAATGTAATGATTTATATTGAAAGAAGTAATTATATACAGAGTTTTCTTAACAAATCTTTTGATTTCAATCTTATGAACTGTGAAAAATGTGGTGAAATACAAATGGGACATAACAAGGGAAGAATTGTTCATACCCTGAAGTCGTTTGAGACAACGATGCCATAACCAGCTGGAGGTACAATGAGATCAAAAGCCAAAATCGGAGCTGATGATGCCAATGCCCCAATTGCAATATGTGGGTACTTCAGTCTAAACCAGGCCGCTAACACTGCAAACCCATTTAATATATAAACATATAAATAGGATTTCATCATTGCATTTTGAAATTCACAACACAAAATTATTGGAACACACTTACTTCCACCATAAGATCCTCCAAACACAACTACTGGTGAATCTTCTGCTGTTAAATTCTTTTTCAGATCTGTAATCAATACAGCAAAATCAGCTAAAGCTTGAGAGGAGCTCAGACAGCCCATTGTGGTGGCATTGCTGTAAGCTACATCTTGACTCCCGTATGGCATTGATTCGCCATAGTAACGGTGCTGAAATCAATTTAAACCCATAGTGAGATCTTTGGGTAATCAAACTAAAATAGAACTGATAGATTTCCACTGTCATATACATTTAAAAAAAAAAATTCTTCATTTTTTATAATCTTGATATATATCGTTCTGTCAGATTTAAACGACACATTCTAAATTTTGTTTTGTTTGAGTGATTTATCAGAAATCATGTTATTAGATAGGTTTTATGGAAACAAAACGTGATTTTAAATAAACTATCCAAACAAATCAGAATTTAAAATTAACTGTTAAAACCTAAATCCACAAATAAATAAAAAATACACAACTTACTAGCATCTTTCTCTCTCGTAATGGGTAGTAAGATATAGATCACTTTTTATCTAATAGATTTTAATGTTTTTTTGTTTTTGTTTTGTGTTTCTATAGATTTAATGACTATGCTCTTCTATCAATAATGAAGTGGAATAAGTAGAGCAGATAAGAGCAGAACATACCTCAATGAAGAGGAGAAGGGCCTTGAATTCAGGTGCAATGTCAAACATAAAGCCTGTGTTTTGAGTAAACCATTCAATATATCCTTCATTTCCTGTATAAACAAAGATGGGAGAATTGGAAGAAGCACCACCCCAGTGTTTTGAGTTGATGAGATACTTCTGTTGAAATGTGACATAGCTGTGTGGAGTGAAGCTGAAATGGTCCAAATTCTGTGTGAAGTATTTGACATCATATTCTACAGAGGGAGGAGAAGAAGGAGGAGGAAGAGAAAGTGAATGTCTATTCCTTCTCAGTCCTCCATGAACATGAGGGAGGGAAGCAGCAGGCACAACAGAGAGGCCAGGCCATATGACAAATGTAATAAAGAGTAGGCAACCCACACACGAAATAGCCATTGTATAGACAAATTCTTCTCTTTGTTTCTTTTGGTATTTATAAGAGATAGATAACCGTAAGTCATCATTGAAGCTGTTCTGTTTTCTTTCTCTGGGTTCAACTCATATGCTATTACTTGCATGCAGTTTTATATTTAAGATATGACGTTGCAATTGATTTTTTTTTTGCTTCTCTTTATGGTTAATTGGTTGTGTAGCAGGTTCACCGATTGTGTATGAAACAGATTTATTGATTGTATATGTAACAGGATATTCTGTGTGTTATTTTTAGTTAGCTAGTAGTTGCGTAACATAGGTAACAGATTATTAGTGCTTGGTATTTAACTCATAAATCATTCATACTTACCTTGTATAATGAACATTAAAGAATTGCAAGAACCTGAAATACTTGTGTTTGCATGTGACAGCTGAAACGGCCCACAATCTGTGTGAACTATTTGACGTCATATCGTAGGGATGAAAAAGAAGAAGAAGTGCATGAATATTCCGTCTCGTGACTGAATCAATATGAGGAAGAGAATCAGCATTTACAGCAGAAAGTCCAGCCAGCAAACGTACAAAACTGTCGGCAGACATCCTATGAACAAATTATTTGCCTTGTTCTTTATATCGTATTCCTTAGTCATCATTACCTTTATTTTGTTTTTTTCTCTACATTCAACTACCTCTTTTTCTTTATATGCTACTTTTTTTGTTTTGGTCGGTAAAGGGCAGTCTGAGATTTCATATTATGTTAATATAAAAAGGATTACAAAAAATTGAAGCAGAATTTCTATCTGCCATCCATTGTCTTTCTCAAAATTAGATAATTCAAGTTAGGAGCAGTTCAAAGGAACAATGAACCAAAAAATTAAAGCAGGTCTTTTATCTATTAGCTACGCAGTAGCTCTTTCATACATATCAAGAGCTTAACTAAGTATTTGGACAAAAAGAAAATTATGGAAATTTAGTTATCCGACTTCAACCCTAGGCAAGAGAGCTCGGATTGGAGCAGAGCTGATCTCTGGAGAGATGACGTCCACGTCTTCACAACTGACCCCTTCGTCCACCACGTGCACCACCCTGACCTCGTCCATGACTCCCTTGAGGTGCATCTTGCTCCTCTCCACTACCTGACGAACCATCAAGGGGTAAGTGCACAAAGATGGTGGTCAAAAAAGGGGTATAAGTGGACACTTTTTTTCTGAAATCAGGTGAACCTGAACTTGGAGGCAAAATTTGAAAGTCATCCACTCAAGATGTGAAGATAATCGAAGAACAAATATTGTAGTACTCTGAATCTAGTTTCCAAACTACTAAACTTTTTCAAAATTGGATAAGATTAAGGGGGTCAAATCCTTCGTGCACGAAAAATAGAACCTGACGTGCGTATCAAAAAAGTCATAGTTAGATTTAGTATTTTAACAAATCATTTGGCGGAAAGATAGTTAAGAGTGAGCACTAGAAGATGTGTATTTTTTTGTTGAGTGTTTTTTTTTTATGATTTTTCCAATAGAGCACATCTTGAAAATTAGGTACTTGTTCGTGTGCGAAGCATAAGTTGCACTAAACAAATAAAAAATAATTTTTTTTTTAATTGTAAAGAATAAAGTGCACTACAATAATATATAAAGTTCTTTAAATTTGGATAAGCATATCAAAAGTTATTAAAAAAATGGTGCACCTATGTCTGCGAGAATTATGGAGACACTGGTAAAAGAAATTCAATAATAATGTTATTGTTGTTCAAATTTTTAAAAAATTATATGGTTAGAAAGCTCAGAAGATAGATGAAAATATGGTGGCAATTATAGAAATACCCACTTGATGAAGTGTAAGCCTGATGATGACAAAGTCGATAAACCAAGTTGATAAAATAAAACATGTCAAAAATAAGAGAAATGGAGGGAAATCAAACTTCCAAACCGTAGCTTTGTCATCTAGGCCCATTTCCAAGCCTAAACAATCAAAAGCACATACGGGGTACTTATGGTATAAAAAGTGTGTACGGGGTACTTATGGTGTAAGAAGCACGTACGCGCTATGTTTACTATAAATAGCGCATACGCATTAAGTTTGTTTAAATTTTGGGTGTATGTATAATATGATATTGTATATATAATATGTGTACACACACACACACACACATATATGTGTGTGTGTATATAATAATATATAATATATTAATTATATATATACACATATAAGTGTATTGTCTCCCCCTCTTAAGTGCATACAAGGTGTCTCTCTCTCTCTCTCTCTCTCTCTCTCTCTCTCTCCATACCCCATCCCTCTCTCTCTCCCTCCCTCTCTCCCCTTCTCCCTTCCTCCATACCCCATCCCTCTCTCTCTCTCCCTCTCTCCCCTTCTCCCTTCCTCCATACCCTCTCCCTCTTTCTCTTCTTCTCTCCCTCCCTCCCTCCATACCCCACTACAACTGTGTCTGCACTTCTATAGAAGTAAGTGAATTTATTTCTTGTCTGCAACTTCCTCTTTGATTTTTATCATGTATACTCACCTAAGAAAATTGACTGATGGATTTGTGTGTGTATATTGAATAGGAGAAATAGGGTTTGAAATTGAACCACGGATGCATTACCATGACAAACAAGGAAACATGTAGCAATATTCTTTTCGAATGTGTTTTTAATGAGCAGAGAAGAAGTGGAAAATAGTGTCAACAAAGCAAAATGATGAGTCAGAGTACCCGCAATATGTTTTTTAGAAGGAAACAACTGGTAGGAAGAGAAAGAGGGAGAGTAACACATATGATGTCCTAGAGAATGATAGTGGTGGGTATGCGAGAGTTCCCATGTTGTTACACAATGCTTGTCACCTAAAGAAATTAAAGTTTGTTGTATGCATGGCAGTGGTATTATATGATGATCATCACTTGCCAAACAGCTTGGAACAGTACATACCCATGAAAGAAATCAAGTGTGTAATTTCTATAGTCACAATTGAGATCAGTCCTATAACCTTGCAAATTTAATAGCATCATATGTTTTAGAACTTAGGCAGTACTATTAGGGTTAGGTCAAGCTCTTACACTTGCTTTTTAGCAAAGCCTTGTTGTTTGTTCGCTTGGAGTCTCTCTTATGCTGACAATGGTCTAGCTTAGCTATATCGAAACTAAACTACAGATATTCTATTATATGATGTTCTATTCATAACTTTAAATAATATATTATTTTATTAGCCCACCATATGACCCCTTAGGTGTCATTAGAGGTCATATTGTTTCCTAAGAGGTCATATGGTGTCCTGTGACCCCTTAGGACACCATATGACCCCTTAAGACACCACACGACCCATAACAATACCATATGGTGTCTTAAGGGGTCATAGGATGCCATATGACCCCTCGAGACACCATACGACCCATAACAACACCATATGGTGTTCTATGACCCCTTAGAACACTATTTGGTGTCGTTATAGGTCCTATGGTGTGCTAAGGGATAATATAGTGTCATATGACCCCTTGGGACACCCTATGACCCCTTAGATGTTGTTAGGGGTCATATTGTGTTATGGTCTCTCTCTCTCTTCCTCTCCCTCCCCCCTCCTTCTCTCCCTCTCTCCCTCTCCCTCTATCTCTCTCCCTCTCTCCCCTTCTCCCTTCCTCCATACCCCATCCCTCTCTCTCTTCTTCTCTCCCTCCCTCCCTCCATACCCCACTGGAACTGTGTCTACACTTCTATAGAAGTAAGTGAATTTATTTATTGTCTGCAACTTCCTCTTTGATTTTTATCATGTATGCTCTCCTAAGAAAATTGACTAATGGATTTGTGTCTATATATTGAATAGGAGGAATAGGGTTTGAAATTGAACCATGGGTGCATTACCGTGACAAACAAGGAAACCTGCAAAAAAATTCTTCTCGAATGTGTTTTTAATGAGCAGAGCAGATGTGGAAAATAGTGTCAATAAAGAAACATGATGAGTCAGAGTACCCGCAATATGTATTTTAGAAGGAAACAATCGGTAGGGAGAGAAAGAGGGAGAGTAACGCAGATGATGTCCTGGAGAACGTTAGTGGTGGGTATGCGAGAGTTCCCATATTGTTACACAACACCTGTCACCTAAAGAAATTAAAGTTTGTTGTAAGCATGGCAGTGGTAGTATATGATGATCATCACCTATCAAAAGGCTTGGAAGGGTACATACCCATGAAAGAAATCAAGTGTGTAATTTCTATAGTCACAATCAAGATCAGTCATATAACCTTGCAAATTTAATAGCATCATATGTTTTAGAACTTAGGTAGTACTCTTAGGGTTAGGTCAAGCTCTTACACTTACTTTTTAGCGAAGCCTCGTTGTTTGTTCGCTTGGAGTCTCTCTTATGCTGACAATGCTCTAGCTTAGCTATAACAAAACTAAACTACTGATGTTCTATTGTATGATGTTCTATTCATAACTTTAAATAAAATATCATTTTATTAGCCCACCATATGACCCCTTAGGTGTCATTAGAGGTCATATTATTTCCTAAGAGGTCATATGGTGTTCTGTGACCCCTTAGGACACCATATGACCCCTTAAGACACCATACAATCCATAACAACACCATATGGTGTCCTCAGGGGTCATAGGATGCCATATGACCCCTTGGGACACCATACGACCCATAACAACACCATATGGTGTTCTATGACCCCTTAGGACACTATTTGGTGTTGTTATAGGTCCTATGGTGTGATAAGGGATAATATAGTGTCATATGACCCCTTAGGACACCCTATGACCCATTAGATGTTGTTAGGGGTCATATTATGTTCTAAGGGTCATATTGTGTTATAGTCTCTCTCTCTCTTCCTCTCCCTAACCCCTCCTTCTCTCCCTCCCCCCCCCTCTCTCCCTCTCTCCCTCTCCCCCTCTCCCTTCTTCCCTCTCTCCCTCTCTCCCTCTCTCTCTCTCCCTCCCTCCCTCTACCTCTCCCTTGCTCCCTCCCCCCTCTCTCTCTCTCTCCCTCTCTCCCTCTCCCTCCTTCCCTCCTTCTCTCTCCCTCCCCCTACTCTCCCCCCTCTCTCTCTCTCCCTCTCCCTTCCTCCATACCCCTTCTTCCCTCCCTCTCTCCCCCCTCTTCCCTCCCTCCCTTCCCCCTCCTCTCTCCCTCCCCCTCCTTCTCTCTCCCTCCCCTACTCTCCCTCTCCCTCTCTCTCTCTCTCTCTCTCTCTCTCTCTCTCTCTCTCTCTCTTCCTCCCCTTCTCTCTCTCCCTCCCTCTCTCCCTCTCTCCCTCTCCCTCCTTCCATCTCTCTCTCTTCCTCTCTCTCCTCCCCTCCTCCTCTCCCTCTCCCTTCCTCCATACCCCTTCTTCTCTCCCTCTCTCCCCCCTCTCCTCTTCCTCCTCCCTCCCCCCTCTCTCCCTCTCTACCTCCTTCCCCCCCTCTCTCCCTCTCCCTCTCTTCCTCTCCCTCCTTCGCTCTCTCTCTCTCTTCCTCTCCCTCCTCCCCTCCTTCTCTCCATCTCTCCCTCCCTCCCTTCTGCCCCCCCTCCTCTCTCCCCCTTATCCCTCTCTCTCTCTCTCCCTCCCTCCCTTTTCATTCACATTTTTTCTACTACCAATAGTGCGTACAGGGTACTGAACCTATTAGTTCACTAGCCTACCATAAATTTTTTAAGGCGTAGGAGCGCGTACACGGTACTTATTACTTGTAAGTGCGTATAGGGTACTGAGCCCATTATTCACTACCCTGCGATAACATTTTTAGGCTTAGGAACACATATGTGCTACTTATTAGTACAGAATGGGAAAAAAAATATTGTTGGGCTTGCCAACATTTTATGGACTAACAGCGCGCACGGGGTTATTAATGTAGCGCTTATGTGGTACATAGACATAGTTTTAGTTTCTTAAAAGACTCAACGACCTCAAAAGAAGTTTTTGAGGTCATTGAAGGCTCCACTGAAACTATGTCTACACTTCTATCACTGTTTTATGCATAGAAGTAAGTGAATTTTTTGTTTTTGCATGATTTCAAATGATTGAATTGTTGTTCTTATTAGTTTTGTCAATAGTATTGTGATTGTTTAATAGTTTAATTCCAAAAAATAGTGATAAGATGCATATTTATGGTTATTTATTTGTTTATGAACTTTTATTTACATATATAT
Organism: Cryptomeria japonica; assembly: GCF_030272615.1. NCBI lineage: Eukaryota > Viridiplantae > Streptophyta > Pinopsida > Cupressales > Cupressaceae > Cryptomeria > Cryptomeria japonica. The sequence continues at coordinate 416,103,530 of NC_081407.1, read as the reverse complement.
GTAATATGATTCTATTTAGGACAATTGATATCAACCATGGGAAAGAACAAGCGAGGAACGATGGAACAACGAGAGGCTGAAAAGGAAAGACAAAGGCAACGTATGAAGAAATTATGTGACATAAGAACAACGGGAGAAGAAGGTATGTCATCCTCAACATCTCAATTCGATTTACCAAATGAACATAATGCACCTAATGCAATTGAAGAAGAGACATTTGATTTACCGTATGAACCTAAGGTTGAAGAAGATACCGCATTGAATAATCAATTAAATGATGAACATACACCTTCTCTATTTGATGAATTAAATGTACATAATGCACCGATGTTAACACCTCCTAGAATCATTTGTAGGAAACCAAAGTATCTAATTGACATTGATGAGAATATATTGAAACCAATGCCCAATAAAATGAATGAACGAACTTGTAGGAGAATGGTTAAAAGAATATGGCAAAACTATTTTGAAAACTTAAATCAAACCGCAAGATGTCAATTAATTGTTCAAATGATTAAAAATTTGAATTTTAGAGAGACAATGAAATTTCTAGGCCTAAGATCATCTGAAAGTTGTTGGCATATGGACACTCCAATGAGACATTGTGTGTAATTGAAGGTTTTGTCATTGATGGCAACCTTGCAATCCTATGGCATTGGCAAGACATTATACTAGCAAAGCATTACATAGGAAACCTTACAATCCTATGGCACCGGCAAGACATTCTACAGGCCAAGCATTATTCAAGCAAGATAGTGCACTGGCATCAGCAAGATCACTCTTCACCGGCACCGGCACTGGCACAAAAGAAAAGATGTACACTGGCACAGAAGAAAAGATGTACACCGGCACAGAAGAAAAGATGTATACCGGCACAGAGGCCGACATGATTTTTGATATGTAATATTTTGTTTATTATTGTAAAAGCCGACTTGGCAAATTGTAAAATGACTCTTGTATATAAATGAGATCATTGTAGACATTTGTAAGATATGGATAGAAGCATAAAGAAAATTATTAGGCAGACCTAATGTGCAAATTATAGGTCAAGGGTATATGTAAAGAACAGAGCAAGAACCGGTACTGAATCTGGCATTGAAGATGCTATTGTAAAGCAGTACAGAATATTGGATTTGTATAATCCTCATTGTAAGTTAGTGTGACTTCTTATTGAGCAGTGTGCTCTAGGCAGTTGGCCTTCCTGCATGTGCAAGCCCCTATTGTAAGTAATATTCTCTTATTGACCAGTAAGTGAATATTGTGGGTCACAAATTCCACCAAGGTTTTTCTCACACCGGGTTTCCTCGTTAAACATCTTATGTTATGGTGTTCTTTTCATGTGGATGTTTTTGATTCTGTTAATTACATTAATTCTTGCATACCGGTATACTATTACTTTATGTTCTGCATGTTCTGTCTTAAGAAAATTTCTTTACCGGTCAGATACTGATTCACCCCCCCCTCTCAGTATATGTGGGAACCTAACAATTGGTATCAGAGCCTGGTCCTCTATTTTCAGAAGCCTAACAGCTTGAGGAAGATCCTAACACCAGTAAAAATGGAAAATCTGATGAAGCAACTTGAAGGAGCTCTTACTGAATATGATACAGAGAAGTTGAAAAATATCAAATTAGAAGATGATTTAAAAGCAGCCCGGGATATTATTTAAGTACTTCAAGAAAATCTTACTATTACAAGAAATAAGAGAAGAGAACTTTGTGAAAAATTGCAAAATGAGAATGATGAAAAGGAATCACTTAATGATATGTTAAGCAAATTGAAACAAGAGATCATGACAACAAAAAATGAAATGCAGGATATGACTATGAGATTTTGCTAAGAGATTGAGGACAGAAAGAAAAATGAAGAAGAATTGACCAGAAGACTAAGTGATGCAACAAATGAGAACACAAGACTTAGCTATGAAAATGACATGTTGAAGACAGATCTGATGCATACTCAGAATGACTCGAATGAACTAATGAGACAAAAAGAAATCTTGGAAAGGGAATTGGAAACTGCAAATCAACACAAAGAAAAATTCAAGAAAAGCTCAGAAGAACTTGGTACCTTATTGAAGAATCAAAAACCCAAAGGTGACACGTCTGGAATTGGATTTGAAGTTGGAGAAAGCTCCGGTACTGCAAATACTCAGGATCACAGCAAACCGGTAAGACCTCCTAATACTTACAAATTCAATGGAAAATGCTTTAACTGTAATAAATATGGTCATAGGGCAAACGAATGTAGATCTAGGAATTATCAGAATATCAATCCTCCCACCGGTCAATACTCCAAATGCAACAAAATTGGTCATAACTCTGAAAACTGCAGAATGAATGTAAGATGTTATGTTTGTGGAAGATTTGGACATTTATCAAATCAATGCAGAACACAAACCAGCATAGGTTATGGGAAAGCTATTCAGAAAAATAATGTAACTTGTTATGCATGTAACAAGATTGGTCATATTGCTAAATTTTGTAGAAGTAAAGGTACACCGGTAGACAACAAAAGTACTAGCTTGAAAGGTAAAGAAAAGGTTGAAGAGGTTAAGCAAGAATTCTCAAAGCAATGGATTAGAAAAGCTGATCTAAATATTGGGAATACTCCTTCACCGATAGAACCAACAAATGCTCCACCGGCAGGATAGAGCAATACTCCACAGGCAGGAAGTTCTTCATCTAATTGAAGAAAATTATCTTGAGGGTTTGGCAATCTAATGACACATGTGCTATTATTCCCTCGGTTAGAGAAAAGAAGTTGAAAATCACTCATTACCGGCAAATAAAGTTAAGCTAATACATTACCGGCAAGCAATTAATGTGGTAGGTAGCGGAAAAGACTTTATAAAATAAGGTTTTGGCTCCATTTCATTTCATTGAGCATTCAAACATTCGAAGAGCGTGAAATCTCCAGAGCTAAGACATTTCAAGCAAAGAGGCAAAGCATTTCAGCAATCAATCCATCCAAAAGCAGAAAAAGGTATTTATCATCATGGCATCCTCCTCTACACCTGAATTCATAGCAAACCCTACAGTAGTCAAGGTTATAAAATGCCCTAGGCCCGTATTTTAGCTAGTTCCCGAGGTAGCTAAGAAAGATGACAATACAGGTGCTTTTTCCCAAATTCCAAAAGGAGTTGTTTATGCAAAAGATCCTAGAATCTATATCCATTGCAACATAGAGGAATTAGGAGATGAAGAAATTAAAAACATGTATAAGACTGTTATATGTGACAATTCTAGAAATGTAAAACCTGAATATAAAGTTGTTGAAACCCTAGGATTCACTGAAATCCTCTGCATTCCTGAATTTCCCAAGGAAGTGATTAGGATAGTTTTAAGCAGGGTACATGGTTCATTCTTTTGGCTTGATTCAGTTGACAAAATTACAAACGAAGCTGTGAAAGCAGTAACAGGGTTACCTTCCACCAGTAACAGACCTGACAAGACTAAGAAGGTCTCCAATGACCTAGTAATGAACTTAACTGGTGCAACATCAGACAGAAGGTCTTTAAGGGTTAATGATGTGACCAATATAAATGTTAGATTTGTTAGCATGATTTTAGGGTACAAAGCAACTCATGCAAATAGACTCAACTCAGTTTCCAGTTTATGCATTAAGAGTGCTCATGATATGGTAAAAGAAAATGTGAAAATTGATGTATGTGAATGGTTAAAAGATGAGTTGATTGATAACTTAGGCAAAATCAAGAAGGATAAGAAAGGAACTTTTAGATTTGGAAATCTACTTGTATGCTTAATGCTACATATAACAAAATAGGTTCCCGGTATAGGACTTAAAGATTTTGGATTTGACATACCAGTAGGAAAACAATTATCAGACTTATTCAACAACATGGGTGAAAACAAGGAAAAGAATATCAATGAGTATTTTCAAGCACTAAAGGTCATAATAAACAAAAGAATCGGACTATCACATGAAATTGTCAACAAATACAAGGATGATATATGTTTTGTAATAAAAAAGGATGAAATATGGATGGAAGCAGTCATCCCTAGGACAATCTGGGTAACAGAAATAGGCTATGAAATAGATGAACACATAGTGGAAACCTATGCCAAAGCACTTCTGGAAGCCCCCGATGAACCAAAGGAAGAAGTATTTGTAGTGCCGAAGAAGTATTTGTAGTGCCGAGACCATAGAAAGTCAAATTCAATCTAAGAAGAGAGTGAAAAAGGTTGAGGCAGTTGTGAGGAAAGGATCCAGACAAGCAAAAGCCATAAAGGAAGATATATTAAAGAAAACCAGCATAACTGAAGATGAGTTGGCAGACCCACAACCTGAAGCTCATCTATCACCGGTAGGTACTTCCTCAGAAGGAGATATACCAGCAACTTTTAAAAGAGTTGTTAGGAAAAGAGATCCCTCACCGGCAACCACTCCTTCACCTAGAAGGACAAGGCAGAAGCAACAAGCTGTGAGATCTCTAGTCAGAAAGGTCACACCTAAAAAGAAGCTGACCCCAAAGAAAAAGAAAAAGACAACAACTAACCTAACACCTCTAGAAATTTTGTTAAATGAGATCACAGAGGAAGGAAAACTAAAGAACATAGGGAAAATTTATGACACCCTATCAGATGATGAGAAAGGGCAAGTTGAGGAGAGTGTAATATTACACATGGACATGTTTAAAAAGTTTTTGATGCAAGTTTTAAATGAAATCCCTGATGACCTATACAAAAGACTTGAGGCCAGAAGGCAAGGAGTAATTGAACTGGACAAGAAAATAAAAATAGAAAAACTACTTGCTGTATATTCAGTAAACTCCCCAAAAGAAATTGATGATCTGATAGCTCAGGCTAACCGGACAGTTTTTTCCACTACACACCGACAAATTTCACTGATGGCAGGTAGAGTTACAGAGGTTTCAGAGGAAACAAAAAATGGTTGGGACATATTTTTGGTTGAAAAAGAAAAACAAGAAGAATATAGGAATCCCAAGCCTATTAAAGTTTATCAGAAAGATAGAGACAAGGGGAAAGGTAAAGTTGGTGGACCACCAAGTATCAAGGTTAAAGACACCTTACCCCCACCTCCTTTAAATACTCCACCGGTAAAATCAACAACTACTGAAGATCAACCGGCAACTGAGAGCATGGATACAGAGGATGGTAATACTAATCCTGAAGTCCTATATACTGTGAATGTTGATACTCAGAAGATCAACATAGTGGTAGATAAAGATACAATAGATAAATCAGATATAGCCAAAGAGCCTCCGGTAACAGGAAATACAGAGCAACCGGCAGCGGATATAGGGAAAAAGGTGGAATCTGAAACACAAATAGAGAAACCGACAGAGCTAAAGGCTCCAGAACAGATGCCACCGGTAAGAAATGAAGCAGGAAAACCGGTGCTTAAGGAAATGCAGACACAAACTGACCTGCCAGAGGTCAAAACAAGCATGGTCACTTCCACCGGTACTCAGTTTGTTGGGTCACCATCAAATGTAACTGAGGTATTACTTGAATCCATCAAGAAAATAATTGATTATAGCTCACAAGCTTGCAAAGCAATAGATGATTCAATCCCATTTTTGAAATCAATAGCTCCTAATTGTAATATAGACAATAAAGATTCTTTAGGACAGTTGGATACACTATGTAAATATATTTCTGGAAATTTTGAGCAAATAAAGGTAGAATCTATAAAGGAAATTGTAGAAAAGGAGAAACAAAAATTCTTTGAGGAAGGAATAAAGAAGTGTAACAGAGATTTTGACACACTTCTACCGGAACTGTGTAGTTTGTTAAAAGAGTACAAGAATCTGTATAAAGATACATGTAAAACAAACCTTTTGACTGTAGATATTGACAAGAAAATAAGCAAGGCATAGGATGAGATAAATAAACTTGCAGACAATTTTGTCAACTCACCTGATTCATTATTAGTTTTTGAAGAGAAGATAGAAAATTTTGAGGAAGAATTGCTCAAATTGGAAAGAGAGAAAGAGAGAATAATAAACAAGGCAAAACTTTTGAGATCTAAACTAAGTCCAAGATTGGACTATTTAGCATCTCTGCGGAAGGAAATCTTAGAGGCATTAACATAGGGAAGTAAAACATCGACAGAGCATTTGCAGCATCTCACCGACACTGTAAAAAGAACTGAGACATCAATAAAAGACAGTAAGAAGTTTATGGATAGTATAAACTTAATTTTGGGAGATCTTTTTCAGATAATAACAACCCAGCTACAAGGTTGAGGTTATGGACTGGTATAACTACAAACTCTACTAACCTTTGTCATTGATGCCAAAGGGGGAGTAGTAGGATGAGAAAATTCAAAACACAAGGATCATATGCTCAGGGGGAGTCACTCACCTTTTTGGTAAATTTTTTGGTCTACATATTTTTGGATTTCTTTTTGAAATTTCTCATGAGTGTTGCCATCAATGCCAAAGGGGGAGATTGTTGGCATATGGACACTCCAATGAGACATTGTGTGTGATTGAAGGTTTTGTCATTGATGGTAACCTTGCAATCCTATGGCACTGGCAAGACATTATACCAGCAAAGCATTACACAGGCAACCTTGCAATCCTATGGCACCGGCAAGACATTCTATAGGCAAAGCATTATTCAAGCAAGACAGTGCACTGACATCAGCAAGATCACTCTACACCGGCACCGACACCGGCACAGAAGAAAAGATGTACATCAACACAGAAGAAAAGATGTATACCGACACAGAAGAAAAGATGTACACTGGCATAGAAGAAAAGATGTATATCGGCACAGAAGAAAAGATGTACACCGGCATAGAAGAAAAGATGTATACCGGCACAAAGGCCGACAGGATTTTTGATATGTAATATTTTGTTTATTATTGTAAAAGCCGACTTGGCAAATTGTAAAATGACTCTTGTATATAAACGAGATCATTGTAGACATTTGTAAGATATGGATAGAAGCATAAAGAAAATTATTAGGCAGACCTAATGTGCGAATTATAGGTCAAGGGTATATGTAAAGAACAGAGCAAGAACCGATACTGAATCTGGCATTGAAGATGCTATTGTAAAGCAGTACAGAATATTGGATTTGTATAATCCTCATTGTAAGTCAGTGTGACTTCTTATTGAGCAGTGTGCTCTAGGTAGTTGGCCTTCCTGCATGTGCAAGCCCCTATTGTAAGTAATATTCTCTTATTGGCCAGTAAGTGAATATTGTGGGTCACAAATCCCACCGAGGTTTTTCCCACACCGGGTTTCCTCGTTAAACATCTTGTGTTATGGTGTTCTTTTCATGTGGATGTTTTTTATTCTATTAATTACATTAATTCTTACATACCGGTATACTGTTACTTTATGTTCTACATGTTCTATCTTAAGAAAATTTCATTACCGGTCAAATACTGATTCACCCGCCCTCTCAGTATCTATGGGAACCCTAACAAAAGTAACAGTGAAAGAAATATTGTGAGAAATATATTTGATGCATAACAATCTATTGATTCAAAATCATGTACTAAATATTCTAATGCTACTCGACATGTCATTACATCAACCATAATGAGAAAGAAAATAAAATAAAAATCGTTTGATAAGCAAAACAAGTAAGCCATTAAACATTAGTAAAACAACATTAAGTAAAGCATTAAAGAGGCGGGAAAAAATAGAGGAACCTAACAATAATTCTCTTTGGGCATTCTCGGGTAGACTACCACGCAAAGACAAGGTTGTTGTTGATACACCAAGAACATTAATTGAAAATTTTGGCATGACAACACAAGAGTTTCGCCCAACCAAAGAGATGTTGTTAGAAGGCGAGTTGGGTCTACAAATCGTGAGCCACATGCCAAACACTATTTGGATATTACTCAAACTAAATTTTATGAAAGATTCCTTCAAAAGTTTCCTCAAATAAGAATTTCCCAAAGATTTTTTGAAATGGCAAAACCTTTTTATATTAAGATTAATCATGTACGCACCACGTGTTGTAGGATGCATATTGAATTTTCCATGCACTATGATATTTTTCATCATATTTGTTCTCCTTTGCACTCTAATGATGTTTTGTAGGAATGCAATATACAAGCACCTCCTAAGTCGGTAAAAGAAGTTATTTCAAGTGTGCTATGTAATAGACATGATGGTTCCATTTATTATAAGATGCCTTGTTTGGAAGGTTCTTGTGCTATATGTGGTGGTTTGCAATGTTTTCCAAGATGCATATATTTGGAGAGCACACATGAAATTGGTACGAAACTAGTTTCTTTCAGAAAATACAAGACAGTTACATATGGAGTTAAAGATGGAAAAAAATTGAAGAGATGTGAGCTAGTGAAAAATGATATATGTGTAGCTGAATTTATGAAAATGTTTCAAGAGAAAATAGTTTATGAGTACATAATGCATACACATAGAGCTCGATGGTTAGATGAGTAATTCAAGCTATTTAAGGACACATTTCCTCTTGACACTATTGTCTCTATCATTGATTTTGCTAAAAAAATTATACACTACAACATCAAAATGAAGTGCATTCTATGTATTATCACTCTACACAAGTTTCTATTTTTGTACACACAACATTCATGCATGTAGATGATAGCATAGAGGACGATAGAAAGGTTGTAAGAGATTATCACTTTTACATAAGTGATGATCGTACTCATTCACCAGAGTTTGTACAAGGATGCTTTAAAGTTTTCTATGATAGTTTAAGGGAAAGGAACATACGATACAACCGACACTTAATATGGTCAGATAATTGCACCGCACAATTCAAGAATGCAAGGATGTTTTATTGGTTGACAAGGATGCATTTGACAAGCAGTGTACAACATTTTTGAAATTTCACTGAGGTTGGACATAGTAAGGGAGAGCACGATGTGCAGGAGCATGTGTGAAAAGAGCCCTAGCTAGAGAAGAATTGAAGTACGAAGGTGGTGCTGAGTTGATAGATGCAGAAACAATTGTGTGATGGTGTAAGTCTATGATGGGTCCAGGTAATCCAGGTACGTCAATGGTTCGTAGATATTTTTGGTTGATCACTGAATCTAACATTGAAAGTTTTCTAGATTGTTGTACAGTTGCAGGATCAAGTGACATGCACTCATTTATGAGTTCAAATTCAAGTTCACTGGTAATTTATATGAGATAGATGGTATGTTTTTTCTCTTCATATATGTATTGTTTGTGAGAAGAATGTGAATCACAAGAGTGGGTTGACAAATGGTCTTGTAGACTGTTGGTTCCCATTGATTCATATTGAATTCCCAAAGCACTACAATTGAGCTAGATGGAGACATCAATGGACTTTGACCATGTATTTGACCTAGTGGATTTAGGTGATTTTTTGAGTTAATTTTTTTGCATGTATTCTTTTTGGTTCATTTTGTTGTACATCATACTTTATTTTTGGTATTAATTAACACTTTATAAAATGCAGGTCATGTGTATGCAACTGTTGCAGAAGAGAACAATGAAGAAGGAACAAATTACTATTTGTGTCGTTGTGTTCAACCAAAAATAAAATTGACAACCACAATCATTGACGAAGAGGGTATTGAGTACCCAATAGGGTCTGTTGTCGTGACAGGAACATGGCTTAGGAGATACCCTATCAAGAATTCTAATGTTTGGTTGTTCGAGGACTTTGAAACACACAGACATATTCTTCATTTCTCTAACCTTGTTGTTGCAACAAATATTCATTTGATGAAGTATCGTGGTAGACCTCATAACAAGACTTTATGAAAACTTCGTGAATCTAACCACGAGGCAATACTTGACACAATATAGGTTATAGTCGATCCTGAAGGCTCACTTGATTGATTCTACAGTTCAGAGTAGAATGATTTTGAAAATTTTGTATAAATCATTGATGAATTGTTCTATATTCATTTTTTGTATATATAAATGCCCATGAGCTGATTTTTACATGTTTAGGGGCATAATTTTGTATATTTAAATGGCAATGAGCTGATTTGTACATATGTACATGTCAAATTTTGTATATTAAAATGGCGATGAGCTGAATTGCACATATTGTAATGTCAAATTTTGTATAAAATCCCATGAGATGATTTGTAAGACATTTTTTTGTATAATCAAATAGCCAAGAGCTGATTTGACCATATTTAGAGGCAAATTTTTGAATAATATGTGACAATGTTTTGTGAGTATTTTGTGTGTTAATGTTTTGTGACTATGTTTTGAGTATATGTGATGTGATAAGGTCAATCATGAGCATTCTTGATTCTTGTATAATCATGGAGAATTATTTGAGTCATTATCGAGTCATAGGGGTCATAGATTGAGACTAGATACAATTTGAGCAAAAAATGTCATTATTATCAAAAAAGTTGTCAAGCAACTTGTACATTGCACTGGTAGGGTATGACTCTCGACGTTCCAGCGCTTTGGGATGCATGATAGGGGCATGCCTAGCATAAAAATTCCCACCCAGACGTGTTCGTGACATTGGCTTGTGCACACGACAAGCTGAATCAATTCTAGCCAATCCTACAACTTTGCATTGCATGCAACTAATGGTTTTTGTAGCAAGCGAAAAAATGCTACCAATTGAAAATGGCTCTGAGTCGTCAAAAAATGAGATAGGCCATTATAGAGGAGCCTCACGTGACCCCACAAGTTCAACAGATCGACCATTTGTGTCCTGGATTTGAAGAAACAATTCATCAAATTTTGACAATTTTTTGGACTCATGGCACTTGAGAGATCGCCCGAGTACGGTATGACTCTTGACATTCTGATGATTTGGGATGCACGATAGGGGCATGCCTAGCGTAAATTTTCCCACCCAAACGCGTTTGGGACGTGGATTTGTCCACACGACGAGCCAAACCAATTCTAGCCAATCCTGCAACTTTGCATTGCATGCGACTGATGGTTTTTGCAGTAGGCAAAAAAATGCTACCAATTGAAAATGGCTCTGAGTCGTCGAAAACTGAGATAGGCCATTGTAGAGGAGAATTATGTGACCCCATAGGTTCAAACATATTGACCATATGTGTCTTGGATTTGAAGAAATAGTCCGTCAAATTTTGACAATTTTTTGTACTTAGGGCACTTGAGAGATCGCCCCGGTATGGTATGACTCTCGATGTTCTGGTGCTTTTTTATGCACAACAGGGGCATGCCTTGCATAAAAGTGCCCACCTGGATGCGCTCATGACGTTGGTTTGTGCACATGACGAGCCGAATCAATTCTAGCCAATCCTGTAACTGACAGTTTTTGCAGCAGGCAAAAAAATGCTACCAATTGAAAATGGCTCCGATTTGTCAAAAAATGAGATAGGCCATTGTAGAGGAGCCTCACATGACCCCATAGGTTTAAATAGATTGACCATATATGTTGTGGATTTGAATGAACAGTCTGTCAAATTTTGACAATTTTTTGGACTTAGGGCACTTGAGAGATCGCCCCGGTACGATATGACTCTCGACGTTCCAATGTTTTTTGATGCACAACAGGGGCATGCCTAGTGTAAAATTTCCCACCCGAATGCGCTCATGACGTCGATTTCTATACACAACGAACCGAATCAATTCTAGCAAATCCTGCAACTTTGCATTGCATGCAACTGATGGTTTTTACAGCAGGCGAAAAAATGTTACCAATTGAAAATGGCTCCGAGTCATCAAAAACCAAGATAAGCCATTATAGAGGAGCCTCACGCAACTCCACAGGTTCAAACGGATCGACCATATGTGTCTTGGATTTGAAGAAACAGTCCGTCAAATTTTGATAATTTTTTGGACTCAGGGCACTTGAGAGATCGCATCGGTATGGTATGACTCTCAACGTTTCAGCGCTTTGGGATGCATTACAGGGGCATGCCTAGTGTAAACCTTACCACCCAGACATGCTTGTGATGTCGGTTTGTGCACATGATGAACAAAATTTGACCTTTGCGAGCATGAGGGTGCTCTCGCACCAAACACATATTGTTGTTTATATTCATATTGTTGATTACATATGCAAATATTCTTTTAAATTTATAAAAGGGAAGCCACCAAATATAGCGAATACACAATAATGAACTGAATACAAGCAGTTTTGTAGGGTTAATTCAATATTTTAGAAATTTTATCAAATCATATTCCACGATTGCAATGTTTTATATTATATATTTTGGTTGTTTATATTCATATTGTTTTTGATTAGGTAAAAACAAGTTTTAAGGGACCTGAAACCCGATTAAATTCGAAAGATAGCCAAGAAGGAAACAAAACAAGACAGCTGCAAAGGACTAGCAAAAAAACCAGCAGCAAAGAAAGGGACAGCAAGAGGCCAGCCAGAAGCCCAGCATTACAAGTTAATTAAAAACTCTTAATAGATTCCTCAGCATTCTAAACCAAGAGCATCATCACCTTGGCTGCTTCCCTCAGGTCATTGTTTTCCTGTCCCAGCTGGCTCTCTTTCATTTTGGTGTCCTTCCCAGTAGTGGTCTGCCTAGTTCTGCGTCTAGGATTCTAGTGGGTGCGGCTAGAGGTTGGAGCGTCTTCTATAATTACTAGGTTCTTATCTTGATTTTTCCTTTCCAAATGATCCACCAAAGCGTTCATGTTCTGGGAAGAAACTTTAAGGACTTGGAGGTTGTGGTTCATGAGGCTTTTCAGAGCCTTCTCATTATGGGCGATCCAGGTGTTGATGTTGTCTTTGTCCTCCTTCGCCTACTCTTTTAGAGTTCTAATAACATCCTCTAAGTATTTTAGGTCCCCTTTGATTAGATCTTTCTCCAGCCAATCCTCCATCTCCATTTCCTCCTCAGCTTCACTATTTTCCATATCCTCATTCTGTTTCCCAAAGTTAGAATCCTTAATCAACTTATTAATCTTATCTTCCGGCTCCCTTTGCTTACCTTGCATACTGGTGATGTTTTTGACAACCCATTTCTAAAAATTGAAGGATTCCAAAGTGCAGTTACGGGCGGTGTTCAAGATGGTGTTCACAGAGTCCTTGCCCTATTCAGTCTCCTCGGAGTTAGGGTTGTCATACTCCTTAGAATTCAAAGTAGCATTCTCACTTTCTGAGCCATTAGGGCTAGAGTGAGGGTTTTCAGAGTTACCCCCTTCCTCCCCTTCACCATTGTTCTCATCCTTATTTTGCTCCATTTCAGTATCAATGTCCTTATCCTTTTCCTCTTCCTCATCACAATGCACCTCCTTTTCCTCATGCTCTGTTTCTTTCCTTTTTTTATGGGTAGGGGTATTGGGCTGATCCGCATCCGAGTCAAAGTCTTTGCAGCTCTCAGAGATATGAGCGTTAGTGATCAAGGGGTCATCTTTGGTTGCCCTGGCCTTGTCCTTTAGATGTTCATATATTAGTAGTATAAGCCCCTAGTGGGCTAAAGGGTAAGAGTTAGGCTTTTTAGCATGGTCTGCAAGACTCTCATTTAGAGAGGACACTAAATAGAAAGGCAGGGAAATTTTAGCCCCATGATGGAAATGGTTCAAAATAGCGAAGTGATAGTTATAAATTTTTGTAATTCTTCCATCCACAGTCAAATAATCCATTAAAACCCTTAGAACTTTTTTCCAGAAGGGCTTTACCTGCTGGAGAGTGTAGTAGGAGATGTTGTCCTTCTTCACAAGCTTGCCCTGATCATCCTCCAACTTCAGGAATTTTTTGAAAGCTTCAGCTGCATACTTCCGATCCCTGTAGAATTTAGTACCCTCGGTCTGAAGACCCATGACCTCTGTAACCAGGTTTTCATCAATTTGCCAAATCTCCCCAAACAGGGTGACTCTGTTGTTACTCCAACTTTTAGCAAAACCATAAGACATAATTTCTGCTTCCGTGAAGCTTTTCCATATAGTTAGTAAAGTCGTATCTGTGGAGCCTTCTCCAGACCTTTCATTCACTCTTCCAATTTTTAGATCCTGGAGGCTCGTTCCTCTTTAGGTTACCACCCATTCTGAGCTCCAAGTAGAGATACCCACTGCTACAATTCACAGTCCACAGATGAAACCCTGAAAACTTGTTATTTCTGGAATTCCAGTGTAGAGACTCTTTCGTTGTTTTGAAATTGCTGCTTATGGCCGCACAAACCCAACAATTATTACTATAATCTTTCTCACACATGATCTTGGAAATAATGCCAAAAAACACTCATTAGCTGACTGTTAATCCGCCCCCAAAATCTATCTTTGGAATTCATTCCCCAAAAAGTAATCATGAGATTAACTCGACCCATTGATATGATCAAAGTATAATTGCTCTTTAACCTCCCTTTTAATGTGAGTTTCTCCAATGTATTTGACATCCTTCTCCAAATTGACCCCTTCATTGGCTAGGATATCCACAACCTTATTGCCTTCTCTAAAGGTATGAGTTATACTAATACTGACATAGTTATTTAACAAATATTTAGCACTTTTAACTAAGTTAGTAATATTCCAAGATAGAAAGCTTGTACCTTTAAGGGCTTGTATGATGTTTAAAGAGTCCCCTTCGAGTTAAATTTTTTTGAATTTGAATTCCTAAGCTAGCTGGAGGCTCTTTAGCATTGCCAGAGCTTCAACCACATGGTTATTTTGGACCCCAAAAGGAGAAGCAAAAGTAGCAATGCAAATTTCTTGAGCATTTCTAATAACTCCTCCACCACCAGCCTTCCCAGGGTTCCCTTTAGCCGCCCCATCAAAATTTACCTTTATCCAGTCATAATCAGGAAAACACTAGACAATATTATCTCTCCTATTCTTATTTTTCGATCTGTAGACCTTATGTATTAGGTTCCATTCAGTGAGGATGTCTCTTTCCATATCATTCATATCAGTAACAAACCATTGCTAATTGTTCTTGTGAGGAATATTGATGTTCTTCTTTATAGCCCTACAGATTTTTTCAAAGACCACCTGAGTATTACACTTAGCTTCCCTACATATCCTATTATTTCTTTCTTTCCAAATGCCCTAGCAAATCATGGGGAGGGTCAAAGACCAAAGGTTCTTGATAAGTTGGCATTTGGTAGGAAAATTCCAGTGCCAGATAATATCCTTGATACTCTTGTTCATAACCCAATTAACTTTCCATCTTTCCCACATTTTGCACCAAATATCCCAGGTAAAAGAGTAGTGAAAAAAGAGATGATCAACTGATTCCCCCTCCTTCTGGCATAGCTCACATCTATTAGGGAATTTGAAACCTCTTCAGATTAAATTGTCAAGAGTAAGGGTACTATTACGAGAAGCAAGCCAAAAGAAAATGTTGACTTTAGGGATCAAAATGTTGTTCCAAACTTTACTCCAAATGGGATTACTGGTTTGAGAAAAGGTGTTTTTGTAGGCTGAGGCAACCGTAAATTCACCTTTAGGATCACTTTTCTAGAGGAACACATCATCATAGTCTTTGTTAGGGGAAAAGGACAACAGCTCCTTCTGGAGTAAGAAAAATCTAGAATGAATATCATCAAGCCTAACCCACTTGTCCTCCTTCCAGTAGTCACACCATAAGCCCAAACCTCCTTTTACATTCCTCAATAATTTGACTATTGCCTTGATCATAAAGAGCTTCATTCTTCATCCAGGGGTCTCACCAAAACCTTATTCTGTTACCTTTTCCAAGGACCCATCCAGCCCCAGCTTTGGCCACTTTTATGGATTTAGTAATGCTATTCCAAATTAAGGATCCAATAGGGATGTCTTCAAAATTAAGGACCCCTTGGATAGGCTGATTTTGAATGTATTTGTCAAACCAAATTTGATTCCAATCTTTCTTAGTATCATAGGCTCTCCATAATTGTTTAGCAAGAAGAGCTTTGTTAAAGGTTTTTAGAGCTTTAATCCCCAACCCACCTTTGTTCTTTGGTCTACAAACTTTGTCCCAAGCAACCAAGGATATTCTCTTTTTTTCTTCCACTCCTAACCATAAAAATCGCTTCTGGATTCTTTCCATTGCTTCAGCAAATTTAGCCGGGATACCAAATAGGCTGAGAGATAAACAGGGAGATTTTGAAGAGTAGCTTGAAGGAGCTGCAATTTCCCAGCCTGAGATAAAATTGAACCTTTCCATCCAGCAAGTCTTTTATTAAATTTATCAATAAGCATATTCCAGAAGGAATTTGGGGGAGCTAAACCCAAGGGAAGACCCAGATAGGTGGAAGGGAGCATATCCACTTTGCACCCAATAATTTTAGCAATTTTTTGTTGTCTAATGACCAGAGTATTCAGGAAGTAAATAGCCGATTTGTCCCAATTGACTTGCTAACCAGTAGCCAAAGTATAGGAGTTAAGAGTAGTTTTGAAGGCTTCAACCTCCTTAATAGAAGAATATCCCATGAGGATAGTATCATCAACAAACTATTGATGAGAGCAAAAAACATTGGCAGAGGAAGGTTGAAGACCTTTGATAGTTTTGCTCTGTTTCAAATTGTGAATCAATCTGCTCATACTTTCAGCCAAAATGGTGAAAAGGATAGGAGATATGGGATCTCCTTGTTTGAGCCCCCTTGAAGTTTTAAAAAATTTGGTAGGAGATCCATTAATCAGAATAGAGAACATAGGAGTGGTGATCAACTCTCTGATTATTTTGGTTACCATTTCATCAAAACCAAATGCCTCCATGATTTTGAAAAGAACATTCCACTCCACTCTATCATAAGCCTTCACCAAATCCAACTTTATCAAGAAGCCTTCTTTTTTAGCAACACCGAGGGAATGAATGTTCTCATGAACAAGAATAATAGAGTCCAGAATCTGCCTGCTAGGAACAAAACCTTTCTACTCCTCAGAGATGATGAAGGGAAGCACCGCCAAAATTCTAGTGGTCAGAAATTTGGATATGATTTTGTAGAAAGAGTTACATAGGCTAATAGGCCTAAAATTTCCCATAGAGTCTGCCCCAGCAAGTTTGGGGATTAGGGCTATAAATGTGGAGTTGAGTTCCTTAAGGATTCTTCTAGGTCCAAAGAATTCTTTGACTGCATTAACCGTGTCTTCCCCCGCAATATGCTAGAATTCTTGGAAGAAAAACATAGGGAAACCGTCAGGACCCAGAGCTTTATCCCCTTGAAATGAAAAGACAGCTTTTTTAATTTCTCCAGCAGACGGGATAGCAGAATAGGGTTAATGATCTTAGGAATGATATTAACCAAATTGAGTTGGTGGGTCTGATCAATGTCCTTGTTACTTGTGAGGAGCTGATTGAAGAACCTGATAGCTTCATCCCTGATTTCATCCTTATTAAGTAGAGTGTTGTTTTCAACAATCAGTCTTGTGATTCTATTCGCTTCCTTGTGTTTTAGAGAAGTTATGTGGAAAAAATTAGTGTTTCTGTCCCCTGCCTTCAACCAAATAGCCCTGGATCTCTGCCTCCAATAGATTTCTTCCCTATAAATAATGTTGTGGAGTTTGACTAGAACATCATCTTCCATGGCTTTGAAATACTTTTTGTAGCCATCTTTCTGTATTGAATTTTGGATCTAGTCTAGTTCCTCCTTTAGCTTTTTCTTTGAATCAAAGATATCACCAAAGACCTTCTTGTTCCAAATCTTAATGTTGGTTTTGATGTTTTTAAGTTTTTTGGCAACTTTATACATGGCAGTTCCATTAACATCAAGATTCCACCAGTTAGCAATAGATTTTTCAAGATTAGGGTGGGAAGTCCACATCTTTTCAAACCGAAAAGGGAAACTCTGATTATTCTTAAAACTCTCAGCAACAAAAGAGATGGGATAATGGTCTGACCCAATTCTATTAATAATAGAAAGGGAGCATCTATGAGAAAGAATCCAATCATTAGTAACATGGGATCTATCAAGTCTTACCTTGATGAGATCTTCACCATCCCTTTGATTAGACCAAGTGTAGGAGGGCCCATTGAGATCCATATCAATGAGAGCATTGACATTAATAAAGTCCATCAGGTCGGATCTGCTGCATGGTTGAGCTTGGATGCCTCCAAATTTTTCAATGTCTTGTAGTGGAGTATTGAAATCTCCCATCACAACCCAGCTGTTCAATGGGAAGGAATTTCTTTTATGTTGAGTTTTATTCCAGAATTTACTTCTAGCAGATTTGGAGTTAGGGGCATAGATATTAGTGATGACACATTCCTTACCATCAATGATGCTTTTATCTTTTAGGGATAAAATATTGCCATCAACATCAATCATATCTCCAAAGGTTGTGCTTTTGTTCCAGAAAATAGCAACCCCTCCAGAAGCTCCATTCGAGCTACTACCACAAGCCCCTCCATTTTTAAATAACTTTAATTTCTCCACTTTCTCTTTACTCATTTTGGTTTCCTGAACCAGGATAATATCCGGATTTTGATCTTGAATGAGGTTCCTTAATATATCCTGTTTGTTGAGACCATTTAGGCCTCTAATATTCCAAGATATTACCTTCATTTGGAAGCCTGAGGGCAGGACTCCTTGATAGTTCGCTGCCTTCCATCAGCTATGTTTTGCTTGCTCTCATGGTCCCTATGCCATTTCATAGTTTTGCATCCCGGTGGGGATCTTGAAGCCCCAAAATCAACCTTGGATCTGGTTCTAGTTTTTACTCCATTAAGGCCTCCTACCTTCTTGGTTTTAATTTTCTTTCCATTTCCTGTTGTGTTTTCTTCTTGTTCTGCTCTAGACTCATCTTGCATATTGCTCCATAGTTCTCCTCTTTTCTGGGATGATGTAGGCATATCGACTCCTATGTTCTAGAATAAGGCATTTAAATTAACCTGAGGCGATCCAAACTTGTTGTTCCTTCCCAGTTTTATTTTATGTTCTGGAAAATCATCATCTAGATAGTGTTCATCTTTTTTGATATAGATTCCTAAAAAGCCTCATGATGAGAATCAGTGATATTCTCAATCTCACCATCTTCAAGTGTCTCTTCACTAATTTCATTCTCCTTCACCTGTGTCTGTAGAGCCTCAAAGGTATTGACTATTTTAATCTCAAACTCCCTAATTTCATTTTTTTTATTCTCCTTCAAAGGGGGGTTCTTAGGAGGGTCAGTGCTATCTGCTTCCAGTGGTTTAGATATATTAATCGAGTTTCCACTTTTTCCTTCTAACTTGTTACAGTCTTTGTTATTATTTTTTTCTATCCATACCTGTTTATGGATATTTGTCATCATAGGTTTTTTAGGGTTGCTGGGACAAGCCTTAGCCCAGTGACCAACTTTTTTGCAAGAAAAGTAAACAAAGGGGAGAGATTTGAATTCTATTGACTATTCCCATTACCCAAGTTTGGAATTTATATCAATAGTGCTTGGGAGGTCCATATTCTGCGATATGTTGATGCAGATACGTGCATAAACCAATCTCTTGCGGGTTGCTGTCATTGGGTCTATCGCAACAAGCTCCCCAAAGGAGTTAGAGATTCCTGAGAAAACATCCTCCACCCAGTATTCCAATGGCAACCCAGGCAACCTAACCCACACCGAAGCAGATTCAAAGAAAGAATCATTGAGTTCCATGTTAGGAGACCATTTTCTAATAGAAAGAGAAGATTTGCCAAACATCCAGGGGCCACCACTTAAAGCAACTTCCATATCTTCCCCACAAGAGAAAGAAAAAACAAAAAAGCCTCTAGGCAAGGCAGAGACATCAACTTGTCCTTTCATTCTCCATTTTCTCTTAACAAAGGACCTAACATCCTCAATATTAGGTCAAGGTCCAACAAACTTCCCCACCAAAGAAAAAGACATTAAAGAGATGCTATGATCAATAACTATATCAGGAATCTCAATAGCAAGTTTACCTGTTCTATTATCTGATATATCTTTCACAAAGGGGAAAGACGATTTACCAGTCGGTTTTCCAGGTGCTTTTCTTGCAAAAAGACTATTCCAGGGTTTAGAGATTCGCCCTTCCTTGATATTTTCTGAGTCAACCTTCACCACCTCGGGGCTCAATTCTTGGGAATCTTTTAAGTTTTCGTGAATGGGAGGAGGGTCCCGTATTCGTGGGTCCCCATCCTACCTCCCATCCTCATCATCAGATGCTTGTCCTTGAGCTGCAGTGGATTTAGAGCCAGAGGATCTAGCCTCACTGTTCCCTCCATTTCTCGATTTCAAATTTCCCACTGCAAACGTCGTTCCCTCCATTTCTCCGTAACTCACCTTTCTGGCATTGGAATCCAAAGTTCATGGATTGACAACTTTGTGTTTATATTCATATTGTTGATTACATAGGAAAATGATCAATTAAATCTATAAAAGGACAACCACAAAATAAAACAAATACAAAATAATGAACTCAATACACATTTATTGGATCAAATAACAATATTTATATATATAAAAAAGGCATGTCTGCCAAGTCAATATAAGTATTACAAAAATGTGGCATATGCCATGTCCAAATCAATATACAATAAAAATGTAGAATATATCTACATGTATTGGTCATTCTATGACTAGAACTAACACTATATGATCCTAAACTTGTGGTGGATCATCAAAATCAAGCCTCTTCTATGCAGTACGTGGCTTTGTAGATGGCTGCAAAACCACAATTCAAAAGCCAAGTTAGAATTCTTTTGTAGAAAATAGTTCACAATTAACAACATAACTATGCATTTAACTATAATTCCTTTGCAATTGAAATGTAGATTACCTCATCAGCTGATCTAGGAGCTAATGTCTTCGCTCTCCTCTCCTTGTCACTCTTGGGAGTTTTCTTCAAAACATACTTAAATGGATCCACGTTATGGTCGTATCGTGAAGGGGTCTATTGTAGATTAATTGTACAATTAATACAATGTACTAACATAAATATATCAAAAACACTTAAAAGCTATAACATAGAGAACAATGACATACCTGTGTCTGAGATGCTTCTCCAATGGACTGAGGATGGCTCACCATCGATGGAGAAATTATTGCTATTACCTATACAAAAAATGTCCAAAGATTAAATACAATTAATATAATGATAAGTATTGTAGGTTAAAAACAATTAATGTAATATATCAAACAAAAGTGTATCAGATCCTAAGATGCTTCTCTAGTGCACAGAGGAGGGTTCGCCATTGATGAAATAGGTACGGATATTTCTTGTATGAAAAAATTATAAGATTGTAATACATCACAAGTTCACATGTACATGTGCATATAATCATGAAATCAAGAAAATAAAGTAGAGATACATACCTCCGCCCTCTCTTGATCCATGGGCGAATCAGGTGCATTCAACAAATCCACATAGCTCAATGGCCGATGTACATGTAAAATAGACAAAAAAAACTAATCAATCTACAAACCCCAACTGATACTTGATTTCAACATTTTAAAACAATTATACAACTAAAAATGTGTTGAATTACCTTCTTCCCGCATTTTGGCATCTTCGAGGAATTATTTTTCTTAGGACGAGCCCTAGACGCGTAGGGGGTACCCTAAAAAAACAAAATTAACATGAGATATAAGTACAGATAATATATTAAACATAATTTTAAAAATCTAAAATGAAATGACTTGCATATTCCGTCAAAACAATACATAAAAAGGGTTGTACAAAATATGATACCGTATAGCCTTTTAGGCCAAAATTGATTGCTGAGAGTGTGATATCATCAATCTGGGACATTTGGTCCCTTGTCAACACCTATAGACCAGAAATTGGACCAAGCATTAAAGATAGTTAGTATATCTTATATTTTTTTGAATTCAAAGTGTACTACTCTATTTTAACATGTTTTATACCTCAGGCATCGAAGTTGCAGCTGTAGTAACTGGGGGAGGAGTATGGGATACCACTGCTACATCCTGAAATGTATATTATTTAACTCAATTTAAATCGATATATAAATGAAAATTCATTTATGTAATTACAAATTTAAAGTGACTGATAAATAAAATGCTATGAATTCAAATCAACACACCTCTGTCTGTCACTCATGGGCAAACACCATGTCCATCAACTCATTTGTCAGGGTGAAATCCTCAGTAGTGTGGGCCTGACATCTACTCCCGCAAATCGTGCATGGATGAGATGTGGATCCATCTGCACCGGCTACATCATCTCTCCCCGAGCATATCCTCGAGTAACTGACACACATATTTTGGATGGGCTCTCTATCGCCACCAGGAGCAACTAACGACTCATCATCCAATACAATAGGGTATGCTAACAACATCACATGCTGGATGATGGCACCAGTCAATGTTGTGGCCGCCTAAAGAGTCTATAGCTTCATCGACTCTTTCAGCTCTACTGGGATAGCATGATGCACCTTGGGTTTGGGTGATAGGGGGTGGCGACTCTCCGCGGGTAATCGCCTATGGGCTCCAGGTCTCTCTTGGGCAGAGCCACCACCTCTACCATGGAACTCTCTCATGTCAAAATAGTTTGGGTGCACATTGAGCAAAAAATCACAATATACTTTTCTCAAAAAATATAATGGCACCTCATAATTATTACAAGGTGGATCATCAAAGACCATCCACCACCTTTGCCAAAAAATATTTTTTATCTACACATTGGTACACCAATGTATGGGAAACCTCTTTGCATTAAAAGGTAATGACTGACTAGTTTTGGGATCAATGAAAAGGGAACATATTTCTTGTTTACTAATTTTATTTTTTTTTACTCCCTCGTATGATAGCCCATCGGCATAGAATTGATGACACCTATCCCTAAAGTTTCCCCATTTGGTAATTTGTGTGGAAACAACTATGGCACCACTAGCTAATGTTTCTAGGCTAGTGGCGAGGGATTGATGATGCTCAAGTTTGGATGTTTTCAATATAACAATCAGTCTATTGATTTTAGACGTATTTTGTCCTAACTAATTAATTAATTGCTCCTGTGTTTCAGGTGTGTGGTCAAAAGGAGGAATTGGGGGTGTATCTTGTGGGGTTTTCAGGAGGTACATTTGGTTGTTCTTGTTGTGGATTAGAAGAATATGTTTTTGAAACAAAAAATGAAAAAACCTAATCAAAATTAATGAAATTAAATTCAAAATGTAAAACAAATTGAACAAACGGGAAAGAAAGACAAAAATTAACAAAAACTAACCTTGATCCATAGTGTCTAGAGGAGAAATCTAGCACTCCATTCGCGGTTTGGGAGAGAAAGTGAAGAAAAAACAAACTAAAACCACACTTTTCACGGGAAAATAAGACCTAATTTTTTTTTTTTAAACTTTTTTTGATAGTACCGCGTACATGGTTCTTTTGGAATTATTAGCGCATATGCGCTCATTTTCCTATAAGTAGTGCATACATGCTCATTTTCCTAGAAGTAGCGCGTACGCACTACTTTCCCTAAAAGCAGCGTGTACGTGCTACCTTCTCTAGGCTCGGGAACAACAAACCTAAGCACGTATGCGGTCATTTCAAATTTTAGAACCACGTACGCACTACTTGTTTTTCCATGTTTTTTCTGGGTGGTGTCCATTATTTTGACCACCATCTTTGTGCACATACCCCAAGCTCAATTTTTGGTTTGAGAATACCATTTATGATGGTGAAGTCTCTAAACTCATCCTCTCTATCTTGGTTTTATGGTTCATCAGAAAGAAATTTTTATTTAAGGTATCTGAAAGCCACTGCTGCATAGGCCCTATGTCCCAAGAGAGTCAGGCCTCTAAGGTCAAGGAGAAAAGGGTAGAAATTAATAGTTTCTCCCAACTCTAAAAGAAGGGCCATATCCCCTGGCCGTGGAATTCCAATTTCGTGATGAGCATATTTGAGAACTATGTCCAAACCAACCAAAACATCTTCTTCAAACAAAAGAGAGGTAAAAGTCTTCACCTCAGCCTTTGGAAAATGATTATCTAGAAGCGAGGCCACAAATCTTGTTGAAATGTGAGAATTGTCCCTTGGGGTATTCATTTCTGTCTAAATGAACCTGGCCCAAAATTAATTTAACCGCCAAGATTACCATTGCTTGAGAATTATGAAGAAGCCTTTTCAACCTTTGGTCATAAATTTCTCTGAAGGAAACTTGGTGGCTCATGTAGGCTAGTGAAACTAGAGTATCCGCTCCAAAACAAGAAACAGATTCAGGAAATGGTCTCACAATAAATCCATAGGGATCAGTCATATCTACCATGAAGAGATTTGAAAATTTGCACCCCACAAGCTAAGACAGAGATGGGAATTGAAGCAGTACATCTTAGAGGAGAGAAAATAGTTTTAAAAAGGTCGAGCTCACAAACATAGCCTATTAGAAAGGCACCTCGCATAGAAAAAAGCACCCGACAACCTGTTGCCAGCCTAACATCTTTATCGGATACGCCTTGAGTTAATAAGTCGCGAGCAAAAGGGCGGTGCGAAATCAAACTCCCAAAGTTTAAATAGGAAAAAATAGCCTTAGCTTCATGCCATGATGTTTGACAAAATTCACCAAACTGAAGATCTTTCTGAATTTCAAGAATAATGGTTAGATTGTCATGGTCCCATCAAGGGACGCGTCTATTCTGGCTCCAAAACGACAATACTGATTGACTAACACACATGTTAGTCGTGCATTTTACACCGTCGATTTTGCGTTGTACGAAAGGTATGTTTTGGAGCCAGAATAGCTTCAGCCACTACCCTACCAATTAATGATGTCTGACAATGAGAACTACCAAATTTAAAAGGCTTCACTTAATTTGGACAAAAAAATCTTCAAAAAAAATTGATCGGATATCTCATTAATTGGCAAGTCCAGTCAAATAAAGAAGGTATGAGTTACCAAGGAAGTGTCGTCAGCCTCCAACTCTGCTAGTTCTACTCATCCTATGCATTGGCAGGATGAAGACATATTAAATGGAGGCACCCATTGAGAAGCTTTAACGAGTATTGATATTCAAATTCAAATTTGAATTTCCTTTCGTAAGAAAGACGCTTAGGTACAAAAAAAAAAGAGTTGTCCAATGACTCTTATTAATGCATACCCAACTATGAATAATCCCTACTGCCACTGCCATAGAAAAACATCTTCATTAATTTGGCAAGGGAGACACCCATTGAGAAGCTTTAACGGGTCTCTATATTCAAATTTGAATTTGAATTTCCTTTCGTAAGAAATATGCTCAAGTACAAAAAGAGGAGTTGATCGATGACTCCTATTAATACATACCCAACCATGATTAGTTCCTAATACCATTTCCTTAGAAAGACATCTTCATTAATTTGGCAAAGGACCTTCTCCAAGGAGGAAAAGCACGCATAATACCCCAGGCAATAGAGCTAAACTGGATTGATAGTTCAAGTCCAGAAGATTGGTATTACTAACTTATTGGATCTTTGACTCCATAAAACACTCAATTTGCAACTCACTAGCTGAGATAAGTCCCTTATGTTTCTTCCTTAGAGAGAGCATTTGCCTTTGTATTGGCTTCCATATAAATATGACTGCAAGAATAGTTATCAAACTTTGACATAGTTGTTAAGATTTTTTGGAGCAATGCTTGCAGCCTCCAATTGGGGGAATTTGTTGATCTTATTGCATTGATGGAAATTGTGGCATCCCATTCAGTTTCTAAGTTCTTAATTCCTCTTCTAGAGAATTCCATGATTTCGAGTAAGAGGGCTTTAAATTCTACAATATTATTAGTATCCAGAGAGATATGGATAACCGATTTTCCTTTGATTTCCCCTCTATGATATTGGTGCAGGAGCACCTACCTATGAAGGCATGAAACAAGAACAAGATTATTTTCTATTTTCCTAGAAGGAATGTATTAAGACCCTATGGGTCCTTTTTGTAATTCAATCTCCTAGGAGTGTGACAAGTTTGTCCATGTTTGGGTAAAATTGCCATCTAGGGTCTAGTAGAGCAAAATGAGTCAATAAGGTTCACAATGGTCTAAATTGAGGGATCAAGTGACCACAAGGCTATTTGAGTTGTTTTTGATGTTTTAGGATCAAATGTAATCATTTTGGGGGACTATGATAGTCTAGAGTCCAAGTTGGTTGAATTATGCAAAAGTTGTCATATTGTCAATTTATTGTCATGACAATTTTGCACTTTTTGTAAGTCGTGATTCTCCAACAGTCAGTCAGTTTGAAAAAAAGTTGGAGGAGGTTGTGTTCATTTGGGAGATATATTTAAAGGCCCCAAACACTGAAGGATGCATGTTGGTCGATTTGGAAAAGAAATTAAAAGCATCAAGAATTGTTGGAAACTTGGAAAACCCGTCTAATTTCTGTTGATTGCATATTGAAGGTGGATTGGAAAGAATTCTCATGGCATAGATCCTATAACTAGATTGTTTTACCTTTGTTTTTATTTCAGTGTGAAGTCTTGAAGTGATCATTTCCCCATTCTACAAGCAAATCTCTACCAGGTAGCCTAAAACGCTTAAACCCCTAGGGTTTGACTGCAATAATGGGTTTTGGCCAATCAATCCTTAATTGAACACTCTATCGTTATAGGAGATGATAGGAAACTATATCATATGTCAGTTCCAAAATCCATTAAGAGGATACAACAGGGCGAAGACGATGGAGAACTAACCCTAGGTCTGGCAGCTCTAGGTGACAGACTAGTTTGATGAGTGCAGTGCGTGAGAATTAAGTGGTAGAACACTGGAAAAGGATTTGAATGTGGTAGAAAAGTACTTTGGAGGTTTAAATAACATTTCATGACCAATGATGGTCACCCATTAGGAGAACCAAATAATTTTATGAGAGGCATTCAGTCAAATAGGTTTAAAAGCCCTATTAGGTCTATTAGTGTAGCATTGGTTGGAATATCTGCAAGTTTGGTCTGGTACCAGAAACTGAGATATTATTGAGAACTCCCAAAAGGGTATTCGAAAACACAATGTTTTTTCCTAGATCCTTAGGGTGTCAAAAGTTATCACCTAATTCCTTCAAATGGAGGCTTAATAGCAACCAGTTCAACTTGTGGGCAGGTGAGTCAAAATTGATGTTCTAGTGGAGCTAAACCATGAAAACCTATTTCATTTGTGTTAAGATGTTATGAGAACACCCCTCTAAGGATCATTGTATTGAATTGGTCAAGTGGGTCATTCAAACCCTAAAGCCTAGTAGTAGCCCACTCATGTATGCAAGGGTGTGGGTAGTCACACAAGAATTTGAGAAGTGTTAGTTGTTTGTAAGTGGACATAGTGGAGCCTTTGGGTTTTCCAATGTGTTGTTTGGTGTCATTGAACCATTTCTTGACTTGGTGTTGTATAAGGATCTTTGGAATTAGGGGTTATCGGTTGAGTTTGTATGCCTTAGAGATTGGTTGGTTCAAGGTTACCTCCTTCCGGTTTGTTGCTTCCTCATCATATTGGTATCAGAGCGGGATTTTGAATATCACTTGGGTGGTGTGGTCTTAGTGTATGTCAGAGGAAGATATTGAAATAGGGGCTGACAGAATGCCTCCTAAGAGCATGTCACAAGATGCAGTGAAGAAGTTGATTGAAGAGATCCTTGCATCCAATCTTGAAGAATTGAAAAAGACTAAGGATAGGGAAGATGTAAGTGACATTGATGAAGAAGGGGATAAAGAAGATGGGGAATCCTCTAAGTGGGTAGAGAAGATACCTGCAGATCAGAGGGAATTTGTAGATGCCTTGAGGTCAGTCAATAGGGACACCATTGATGGGTTGCCTATATATAGTGGAAGTATGAAAGCAAAAGAGGTGATAGACTATATTGAGGCATTGACCAGTCATTTTGAGTACAAAGAAATCCTTGAAGATAAGAGAGTTAAGTTGGAAAAGGAAAGGTTGAAAGGGTTTCCTCTTACATGGTGGAATTATGTACAAGGGGAGAGAGTTAAGGAGGGAAAAAGTATGATAACCTCCTGGGAAAGGATGAAGGCTAAAGTCAAGGCACAATTCATGCCCATTGACTATGAAGTGTAGATGTATAGAAAATTGTAGAACCTCAGATAGAGAGACCTTGATGGGAATGCATATACGGAGGAGTTTCATAAACTCAATCTTAGATCAAAGAGACAAGAAGAGGAGTCAGAGAAAGTGGCCAGGTACTTGAATGACCTAAGGATGAACATCCAAGATGAGATCAACATCTTGGCACCAAAGACAGTGAACAAGTATTTTCAATTGGCCCTAAGGGAAGAAGAGAAACTAAAAAGAAGAAGCGAGAAAAGTAATAGAGGTAAAGGAGGGAGAAGTTTCAGAGGCAAAGGCAGGTTTGGAGGAAGAAGTCCTAACCAAAGGTCTAGTGGTGAGTCTAGCCAAGGAGAGCAAGTTGGGGACTCAAGTAGCAGAGGAGGCTACCATGGGAGAAGACCTAATGGAAGAGGTGGGACAAATGGATCAGCAAGAGGATCCAAGTTCTCCAGTATGAGATGCTATAATTGCAATCAGATGGGGCACCCGACCTAGAAGTGTCCAAAGAAGGCCTCAACTTCTCATGGTGGTGAGAGGAGATCCACTTTGACTCAAGAAGATGCAAGGAGTGTGACATATCCTAAATTGAATTTGACATCAGAGATGGGAGAGAACCTGATGATCAAGAGGACATTGCTCAAGGAACCAGTGAAGACTGAGCCACCCCAAAGAAAGGCTTTGTTTAGAGTCAACTGCAAGATTCAAGGTAAGGTTTTTAAAGTTGTCATAGATTTAGGGTCTACTGATAACATTGTATCTTTGGAAGCAGTAAACAATTTGAATTTGGAAAGGATACCCCATAGTTATCCATATAGGGTCAGTTGGTAGAACAAAGGGAAACACATACTCATCAATGAACAAACATGGGTAGAGTTTAGTATTGGGGGATATAAGGATAAAATTTTGTGTGACATCCTTCCAATGGATGATTGCCATCTCTTGCTTGGCAGACCATGGTAGTTTGACAGAAAGGCTCATCATGATGGAGAAAAGAATGCTCACTCTTTCCAAAAGGATGGTGTGACTTTTAGGATACAGATAGTGATAGAAGGGGATCCACAACATGTAGGATCTAGTGTGATGATGGTAGGGGAAAAAGAGTTCCTAAATACACTAAATGAGGAAGGTGGAGTAGGTTTTTCTTTGATTGTGAAGCCCAAGGAAGAAAGGAAGAAGGGTGTGAGTGAGGTAGGACCTAAGGAGATCAGGGAACTGCTAGATCGGTACAAAGGAGTGGTTGCGGAAGATATACCCGATTCCCTGCCTCCTATTAGAGATATTAGTCATCAGATTGACCTCATATCAGGAGCAATACTTCCTAACAAGGCAACATATAAAATGACCCCACAACAGAATGAAGAGATAGCAAGGCAAATTCAAGAGCTCCTAGATAAAGGGTTGGTGAGAAAGAGCCTTAGCCCATGTGCAGTACCTACTATTTTAGCCCCAAAGAAGAATGGGAAATGGAGGATTTGTATTGATTCTAGGGCTATCAATAGGATAACCATCAAATATAGATTTCCTATTCCAAGGATAGAGGACTTAATGGATTATTTAGGGGGAGCTATCTATTTCTCTAAAATTGACCTCAAGACTAGGTACCATCAGATAAGGATAAGAGAGGGGGATGAAAAAAAGACTGTGTTTAAAACCAATGAAGGGTTGTATGAGTGGCTTCTGATGCCTTTTGGTCTTTCAAATGCCCCTAGACCCTTTATGAGACTAATGAATGAAGTGCTGCAGGAGTTTATAGGGAAATTTATGGTAGTCTACCTTGATGACATATTGGTGTTCAATAAGAGCAAGGAGGAGCACTTGAAACACTTGGAGGTAGTCTTGAAGTGGCTGTAGGAGTAGAAGTTGATGATAAATTTAGAAAAATGTGACTTCATGAAGCAAGAATTGGTGTACTTAGGCTTTGTCTTCTCTAAGGGTG
This sequence comes from Cryptomeria japonica, assembly GCF_030272615.1. NCBI lineage: Eukaryota > Viridiplantae > Streptophyta > Pinopsida > Cupressales > Cupressaceae > Cryptomeria > Cryptomeria japonica. The sequence goes on along the minus strand of NC_081407.1, from coordinate 416,073,841 downwards.
ACTTGAAGATGGATTCTTCCAAGGTAGAGGCTATTTTGAACTGGCCTACACCTAAGACAACCAGAGAGGTAAGAATTTTTCATGGGTTGGCAACATTTTAGAGAAAATTCATTAGAAATTACAGTGCTATTTGTGCACCTATGTTAGAAACCATCAAGGGTTGTGGTAAGGTGAAGTTTGTGTGGACCGAAGAAGCAGATAAGAGTTTTGAGTGTTTAAACAAAAAGTTGCCAAGTATCCTATCCTAGTATTGCCTGATTTCAGTAAGGTCTTCACCATTGAATGTGATGCAAGTGGATTGGCTATAGGAGCAATATTGAGCCAAGAGGGGAGACCGGTGGCCTTTTTCAGTGAAAAAATAATGAAGAAAAGAGGAAGTATTCTTCATATGATTTAGATTTGTATGCCATGGTACAAGCTCTAAAAAAGTGGAGGCATTACTTGCTTCCTAAGCAGTTTATTGTGTATACTAACAATAATGCTCTTAGTTTTTTGAATGGACAGGAGAAGCTTAGTCATAGGCATATGAAATGGGTTGAAAGTCTTCAATCATACACCTTCATCATCAAGCACAAGAAAGGGGTAACCAATAAGGTTGCGAATACTCTAAGTAGGAGGGTGTTGACAGTGCAAGAAGTGTAGTTGTAGAGTATGGTTGTTGAAGCACTCAAGGGATTGTGTGAAGAGGACCAATATTTCAAGGAGGTATGTAAGGTATGCAGTGAGTTTGCAAATGATTTTCATGGAGAATTTTATGACTACACCTTGTAGGATGGTTTTTTTGTTCAAGGGATGTCAGCTATGTATCCCAAGCTGCTCAATGAGGGATAATGTAGTAAAGGAGAAACATAGTGGTGGTTTAAGAGGTCACTTTGGGCTAAATAAGACTTTGGACCTAGTTAGGAGATTTTACTTTTGGCCAAAGATGTAGATTGATATCAGAAAGTTTGTAGAGAGTTGTACTGTGTGTCAGAGAGAAAAGGGGGTCTCAAACAATGCAAGGCTATACCAACCTTTTCCTATATCAATTAGATCATGGGAAAGTTTGAGTATGGACTTTGTGATGGGATTACCCAAGACAAAGATAGGTCATGGCAGTGTGTTTGTTATGGTAGATAGGTTCAGTAAGATGGCTCACTTTATTCCTTGTAAAACCACAAATGATGCTAGCTATATTGCAGGATTGGTTTTTAGAGAAATTGTTAGAATCCATGGGTTGCCTTTGAGTATTGTATTTGACCGAGACAACAAGTTTGTAGGGCATTTTTGGAGAACCTTGTGGAAAAGGTTGGGTACAAATTTGTCTTTTAGCTCAGCCTATCACCCTCAGACCAATGGCCAAACTGAAGTTGTGAATAGGTCATTGGGAAATCTTCTTAGGTGTTTGACAAAGGATCATGGCAGCAGTTGGGATGTGGTGATACCTCAGGCATAGTATGCCTATAATGATTCAACAAATAGAAGTATAGGTCTGGGTCCTCTTGGGACTGTGTATGGTAGTCATCCAAGAGGAGTTTTTGAATTGAGAGATGTCCATGGGTTAGACAAGAGGAGTGGACATGCTGATGAATTTGCAGAGGCTATGAAAGAGGTGCACCAACAAGTCAGAGATACCTTACAACAAAACAATCAAAAGGTTAAAGCAAGAGTGGATCAGAGAAGGAGAGATGTGCAGTACCAAGTGGGTGACATGGTCATGCTTCATCTTACCAAGGACAGGTTGCCCAAGGGAAGCCATAGCAAGTTGATGATGAGAAGGATTGGACCTTATAAAATTTTGGCTAAATATGGTCCTAAAGCTTACAAAATTGGACTCCCTGATGATATTTATATTTTACCTATATTTAATGTGTCTGATTAACATTGTATAGGAGTCCTACTACAGGAGAATGTGCAAGTGAATCTATTCAGGAAAGTGGGGAATTGATAAAACACTTACCATCTAAGGAGCTGCCTAAGATGGAGTGAATTTTGGATAGCAGGAAAGCCAAGAAAACAAGGCACAAGACCTATTTTGAGCACTTAGTTAACTGGCAGGGCCTTTCTTGACTCGGAAGCTACCTGGATGCTAGAGGAAGATATCAAAAACCAGGGTGGTGATTTGCAGTAGTTGGTCTCTAAGAGGGCTTGAGACAAATTTCACCCAAGGAGTATGGTGCAGGAGCACCTACCTATGAAGGCATGAAACAAGAACAAGATTATTTTCTATTTTCCTAGAAGGAATGTATTAAGACCCTATGGGTCCTTTTTGTAATTCAATCTCCTAGGAGTGTGACAAGTTTGTCCATGTTTGGGTAAAATTGCCATCTAGGGTCTCGTAGAGCAAATTGAGTCAATAAGGTTCACAATGGTCTAAATTGAGGGATCAAGTGACCACAAGGCTATTGGAGTAATTTTTGATGTTTTAGAATCAAATGTAATTATTTTGGGGGACTATGATAGTCTAGAGTCTAAGTTGGTTGAATTATGCAAAAGTTGTCATATTGTCAATTTGTTGTCATGACAATTTTACACTTTTTGTAAGTCGTGATTCTCCAACAGTTAGTCAATTTGAAAAATAGTTGGAGGGGGTTGTGGTCATTTGGGAGATATCTCTAAAGGCCCCAAACATAGAAGGATGTATGTTGGTCTATTTGGAAAAGAAATTAAAAGCATCAAGAACTGTTGGAAACTCGGAAAACCCGTCTAATTTATGTTGATTGCATATTGAAGGTGGATTGGCAAGAATGCTCATGGCATAGATCCTGTAACTAGATTATTTTACCTTTGTTTTTCTTTCAGTGTGAAGTCTTGAAGTGATCGTTGCCCCATTCTACAAGCAAATCTCTATCGGGTAGCCTAAAACCCCTAAGGCTTGACTGCAATAATGGGTTTTGGCCAATCAATCCTTAACTGAACACTCTATCGTTATAGGAGATGATATGTGACTCTATCATATGTCAGTTCCAAAAGCCATTAAGAGGATACAAAAAGGTGAAGAGGATGGAGAAATAACCCTAGGTCCGATATCTCTATGTGACAGACCAGTTTGATGAGTGCAGAATGTGAGAATTGAGTGGTAGAGCACTAGAAAAGGGTTTGAATGTGGTAGAAAATTAATTTGGAGGTTTAAATAAAATTTCATGGTCAGTGATGGTCACCCATTAGGAGAACCAAACCAGTTTGTGAGAGGCATTCAATCAAATAGGTCTAAAAGCCCTATTAGGTCTGTTAGTGCAGCATTGGTTGGAATATCTGTAAGTTGGTCCGATACTGGAAACTGAGATATTATTGAGAACTCCCAAAAGGGTATCCGAAAACACAATTTTTTTTCCTAGATCCTTAGGGTGTCAAAATTTATCACCCGATTCCTTCAAATGGAGGCCTAATAGCAACCAGTTCAGCTTGTGTGCGGGTGAGTCAAAATTGATGTTCTAGTGGATCTAAACCATGAAAACTTGTTTCATTTGTGTTAAGATGTTGTGAGAACACCCCTCCAAGGATCGTTGTATTAAATTGGTCAAGTGGGCCATTCAAACCCTAAAGCCTAGTAGTAGCCCACTCATGTATGCAAGGGTGTGGGTAGTCACACAAGAATTTGAGAAGTGTTAGTTGTTTGCAAGTGGACATAGTGGATCCTTTGGGTTTCCAAGGTGTTGTTTGGTGTCATTGAACCATTTCTTGACTTAGTGTTGTGTAAGGATCTTTGGAATTAGGGATTACCGATAGAGTTTGTATGCCTTAGAAATTGGTTGGTTCAAGGTCACCTCCTTCCGGTTTGTTGCCTCCTCATCAGATATTTGACAACACATCCTATTCCAGAAGCACGTGGATTATCTTTGGAAGCCCAATTAAAATTTAGTTTTAGCTAGCCAACTTTGGGAGGAATCCAAACTACACTTTCTCTATCATGGTTTTTACTCCCTATAAATGGAGGGATTTTTATGCCATTCCATTTGACCCTAACTCTGCCATCCCAATCAGCAAATACTTTCTTCAAATTTGGGTTGAGAGAAAATTTACAATTGATATTCTCAACAATTGAAGCTTCAAAAGAGGAAAGGACAGAATCCAAGTTCCTCGCTTTGTTGTCAAAAAGTCTCCTATTTCGCTCTTTCATAATTTCCCAAATGAGGCAGGAAGGAGTAATTTACCGTAGAGAGATTAGAATCCCATCTTTAGGTATTATTGGTCATCCTTGAAAAAGTGAGACTATATCATTGGGTAGGTCCGTTATCCATCCAAGTTTGGTGCACAGCCACCTCTGACACTTAGCTGAAAAGGGGCAATTTAGAAGGAGATGGTCCACAGATTCCTCCTGGGCCTTGCATAAAATGCATCTAGATGGCCCCTCTAGATGGTCCCTCAAATCCCATCTTTCTAAATTTCTCTGCTATGAGAATTTTCTTTTTGGTTGCCAACCATGCAAAAATGCCAGCTTTTGGAATGACATTGCTACTCCTGAAGATCTTTTGGGCGACTCCTAAATCATTGGAGAGTCCTTGATTGGCTAGAAGGTTGTATTCTTAGCATTGTATTGACCAGACTTTGAAGGGGTCCATATGAGAGAATCTACTCCTTCTCTAAAGGCCAACTGCCTATCTTTAATTTTCTCAAAAAGCTGACCTAGTTCATTGGAGGGGAGGGGAAGGCCTTCCAAATTATTCCAGCTCCACCCGAATAAAGAATTCATGAATGCATTGTGCTATGTTTTTTTCATTTGATTTGAATTTGATGTATAATATTTTTTATTTCATATTAGCTATCTAATACCCTAGCATGAGTCTTAGGTTAAACTTCTTTAGCTAAGAACCAAGGACTAAAGGGTACCCATTCTATCAAATTCACTCAGGGCATGATCCTGGTCTTATCCCTTGTGATGTCTAAGCTTTACTTAGTAAGACTTTAAATCCTTGGTGGGCTCATTAAAAACCATTCAACTTAACCAATAGATCAAGGGCTTATTGGCTGATGCATAATTTTGAGTGAAATTGGTTTATGGTATCTTATTGATTCTTGCACTCTTTATTTCTTACAGTTATATTAGTAAGTGTAAACATTTTTAAATTTTGAGTACAAGAATTTGAAATTATATATGTTCAAGTTTAGTTTAAACTTACGTTTTAAAAAGTGTCACTTTGGATCTCTTTTTTGTTCTACATTTACATGTATTTGCATTTTAGTGGCAATAAATATGCACATCTACATGCTAAATCCTTCTTGCTCTTGTGTCATGCTTATATACTTAATTTGCTACATTGATGAATGCATTTGATGATATGTCAGTTAATAGAGTTAAATAGTGGTCTGATTCATGTCATACTTACTTTGTATTCTTCAACAATTTGTCATGCTCTTTCCAATATTACTTTAGTTTTACTCATAGACATTGTTTTGCTCATGACTCTCAATATTCCCCCTCTAATGGCCCTCCTTTAGTGGATCTCATATATTTTTCTATACATCATGATGATCTACCTCTTTTTTATGAAGATGCTCTTTTGGATCTTTTCATACTTTCTCATGATGTATTCTTGAGTGACATGAATTTTTCTAAACATCATGATGATCTATCTCTTTTTGATGAAGAAACTCCTTTAGATCCTTTCATGCTTTCTCATGATGTATCCTTGAGTGATTGGATGTATTCTTGAATGATTTTGGAGTAGATTCTTACACATTTTTCACTGAGCAAACACATGATTTATACATACCTAATGCCAACGAACAATGTGCAGACGTTATAAATTTTTTACTTGATATATGTGAGAATGTGTGTCACTCATTGATTATAAATCTCCTGGTCCTATCCCACTATTAACATGATCTACAAACAAATATGAATACATACATGTTGAACATCATCTTTTACATTCCCTCATGAGTAGTTTGAATGACTTAAAAAATTATGTTAATGGTGATATTATTTAATTATTTGGTATATAGAATTTTGATTTACCCTTCACCAAGTGGATTTGTGATAACATATTTCACAAAATATGATGGAAGTGGTAATACATTACAACATTACAATATTTTTTAATGTTACATGTGCCTACCTTTTTTCATGGAGATGAAATGCTATCTAAAGTATTTATATAAGCTTAAGTGGTCACACACTAAAATGTTTTTATTCATTATCACATTATACCTTTTGTAGCGTCCTAAAATTGTGACACTTGCAATTTCGACAACATTTGGGTCTTCACGATGGCGACGCAACACTAAACCTGAATGGAGACCCCGAAACTTGCTCACGACACCAAAAACTGCATTTTTCCAGCACCCTGCCTGATCCCTCCTTGCACCCTGCTGTCCCGGGAGGTGGGACCAGAGCGCCCAGCGCCCTGGTCCCCCAGGACCATGGCGCCCAGCGCCCTGGTCCCTGGCCCTATTTTTGGGCCGGGTCTCCTATGGGACTTCGGGTCTTTTTGTTTGCAATTTGGAAAATAACATTTCCTGGTCGGCCTAAGGTCGGGAAAATCAGTCTTTTAACCCTAATTGGCAAGTATATAAACTACTTTTCCTCTCTCATTTTGGGGAGGATGAAAAAAGGGGGAAACAATATTCAAACATTCGAGCATTCAAGCATTCAAGCATTCCTTCAAGCAATTGATCATTCTAAGTCTCCATTCAAGGCTAGGTGTTGCATTCAAGACAAGGATTCAACCATTGAAGAGGAGATCACATACTACAACATACAACATACAACAAACAACAACATCTATACCTTCGCATATAAGGAAACAAACATCCTTACAACAAGGTACTAGTACTTGTTTTACATTACAGTCATTTACATTTACAGCATTTCTCATTTCTTGGTTAATTCCAAAACCGGGGTTTGACCTAAGGGCAAACCCCTAATCCCTAACCCCCCAATCATCTTCGCTTTTCTGTGTGTAGGTTGCAGGTATGCGGCTGAAATTGAAGATCTGGAATCCTTGTGCAGAGACAAACAGATCCCCCTTCGTTTCGCGGATTTTTCGGAGGACCGTGTGCACGCCGGGCGCCATTGTCCCGTCAACTTTTGCTCAAATTTGTAGGACAGCGCCGTCTCGACATTTTACTGCTAATTCCAGGTCCGCAGCTTCATATCATATTCCTATCTCTGTTTATAAGCAAATATTTCCTACTTTACATGCATTCCTAGTTCAATCTTTCTATCTATATTCTTTACAAAAGAGGGTATCCTTGCTATCACAACCCTTGAAACTCATATAGAATCCAATCTTGCATTGAGTGGGATTGGATCTTGTGGGTTTCAACCCCTCTTTTGAATGTAAAGTCTCTCTCGAGTGAAAACCATCAACCCTAGTGACTCTCCCTTCTCTATCCTCGGAGTTGGGGAGGGGAGAACGACTAGGGTTCGATTTTTCCGCTTTACACCTTTCAATAAGAATATACTAAAAATATTATTCCTATTATAATAAAATACCTATAATAATGAATATTTACTAGGGAAGAGGACCGAATAGCTGAGCATATTCTAATAGTTGTGATAGCATTTGTTGATTTAATGCTTAATATTTTTAAGAATATAGCACTTGTAATTGTGAATTTAAGTTGCTAGTATTGGTCTTGAGTACCCATAATTGAATGAAATGTATTCCTTAGATCTAAAATGTGACAAATCACGGGACGCCACATAACTACACCAATAGAACATGACTAGTGCATAACTACTAGTCTAAATTGGGGGCCTCTTTGGTTACCTCAACAATTTAAAGCATTTTGACATGGCATCATATTTGATGATGTGAACCTGAAACCATAATTTCAAGTAGAAAACTTACCAAGTAATTTGTTGTAAAAAATTGAAAGTCGATCTAAAATTGTCACATAAGATTTTTAAAAATGTAAAACTAAGATAAACAACTACTAATCCTCTCCTCTAATACAATTAATTAATTATTATCAAGTATACTTTTTTTTTGAGAAATTAAAACAACAGAATAATACTACATCCAACACTTATTAGTGTGAAACAATGTTTTTGCATCCATACTCGATTGCCTAAAACCAAAGTTTGAAATAGTATAATGCACACCCCACTTCTTAAACAAACAAGATAATATTACACAAATCACCAAAATAAATAAAAAATCCAAATAATTATTTTTTTAGATCATGTATAACCAGACTTGGTTTAAATCTATGCATCTTATATACAAAAGTAATCTCTGTCTATATTCTCAAATGGATAACAACTAAAATGATAGGAGAATTACACCTATTTCAGAGATTATTGATTGTTTAATTCTATAATCTTGCATTGGTAAGAGAGACTTCAATGAACAGACGACTATACATTTAATGACTTCAATGTATGATTCTAATGCTATCATCAATGCCTGTTAATTATATTTAATGACTTAAATGTACGTCTGTTTAATTATAACAGAGACAAAGTTCAATTAATACAATAATTATCTCCGGCTATATTTGCAGATGCACTGCAACTAAAATGATGTGCAACTTAGCTTTAGCAATGGATATATTTTTATAGTGTTTTTATATTGAATAATTATTTTTATTATCATAAAAGAATAACAATTCATCAAGGAGTCGTGTATGGAAAGAGAGAACTTTTATAATAATATAACTATCAGTTTTAAAGACAAAGACGTAACAGTAATATAATGATCAATGTCAAAAAAGACAAGATGTTAGGAAATAAGGTTTATATTCAATAATCTGATTAGTTTGTAATTAGGTTGGTTGGAAAGTTTATTCCCATAAGTTAGGGAAAATAATGGCATTAAAAAGGTCAAGGAATTATAATAATATAGTATCTGTTTTAATTTTGTTGACAATGCAAATCTTTATATTGCTATTCAGTTTTGCTATCCAACATCCAACACAAGACAAGGAATATTTGTGTAGCTGTAGAAAGATACATTATACGTAATCTTAAATTTAAATTGCATGAAGATCCTTGTAATATTGCATTAGCCATCTTTTGATTATGCGAATCTCCTTCTTTCGAACTTGCACAAGCCATTTTGGATCATCCATGGTTGCAAATCTAAGATCTACATGATGTGCCCCTACAATCCATTCATTTTAAATATAAATTTCTAATGATAAAATACAAAATGTTGTTATCTTTCATCGAATGAATGAAATCGAATTCAAACATACCTTTCTTAGCAATGATTGCCATGATGCTTTCATTTATATCTTCTAATACCCTACAATAAAAATTAAAAAAATCAAACCCCCAAAAAAATTAAGTTAAATTAGAACCCTCTAATTAAACACACATAGAAAACAAGGTTGTCATCTCACCCTCCATTGCTCCAAGGATCTCTCAATCCATTGAAAAATATTATATTACTTCCAAATCGCTTAAGCACCCTCTTGATATTCTGCAATACATGTATGTGAGTGAAATGCATAATACTACTTATAATTCCTTCAAAATTCTCTAAGGAGATTCAAAATGTTGGAGGGCAGAATCTCATAATAGTTATATTTAGATAAATTACCAAAATTTTACATGTTCATTCCAAGTAGACTATGCTTACATGACCACCAAATTCGGTGGTGATCCAGTGTGGCCTTGGCTCAATACCATTTGTAGATGCACAATCTTGAATGGTATCTGTATAACTGAATGTTGACTCGGGAAACATACTTTCTACTGGATCATCTGCAAATGGTTGTACCATCTCTGTACAATACTACACCCCCAACAAAGAAACACTTTACTTACACACTGCTAAAAGTACTATTTCAAACAATCATATAGTTAAATAAAAATGAAAAATTGAACCTGAAAATCCCAACCACCCTCTCCATGTGGATCACTGGGTCCCAAATCAAAGCATGTCATGTTTCCCGTATAGTTATAAAATATATTTGCTGCTCCATATAGTTGGCTTAGGATATTGGTCCCACTAGATGGATTATCTATTGCCTTGCACATCTACACAAGCAACGAAAATCATTGAGCATATGGTAAGTTTTTTTTTTTTTTCTCAATAAACACTGTAATGATGATAAATGGGTATGAAATCTCATTACTTGTTTCACTGGGTAGGCTGGCAAATTCTGAATAAAGTTAGCAGGTGTTGGATAATCTGCTTCTGCAGCTTCAAAGTAAGCTCCATTCAGCCACCCTTCCACACCATCAACGTCACTATCTCTGAACCAATGACATCTATGAGAAACTAATAAAAGAATATTAGACAATATTGTGCAAGGATTTTCTGGTTTTACTTGCAGAGTCTGAAAGATTCTTTGAGAGATCTTCTGCCACTTGGAGTTGATGGCATCTCCTTCAATATCTTCCACGACTTCTTTATTACATTGAAGCAGTTTTGGCTTTCACTCTACCAAAACCCAGAAAAAGAAATTAAAAAGAATGTCCAAACCAAAAAATCAAAAACTAATATAATGATTCTATTGTAAGAGAATAAAATATCTACAGTTTCAGACAAATCTTTTAATTTCAATCTTAATGATACCCTAAAATCGTTTGAGACAACGTTGTCATAACCAGCTGGAGGTACGATGAGATCGAAAGCCAAAATCGGAGCTGATGATGCCAATGCCCCAATTGCAATATGTGGGTACTTCAGTCTGAACCAGGCGGCTAACACTGCAAACCCATTAAATATATACACATATAAACAGGTTTCATCACTGCATTTTGAAATTCATAACACAAAATTATTGAAACACACTTACTTCCACCATAAGATCCTCCAAATACAACTACTGGTGAATCTTCTGCTGTTAAATTCTTTTTGAGATCTGTGACCAATATAGCAAAATCAGCTAATGCTTGAGAGGAGCTTAGATAGCCCATTGTGGTGGCATTGCTGTAAGCTACATCTTTACTCCCATATGGCATTGATTCGCCATAGTAACGGTGCTGAAATCAATTTAAACCCATATTGAGATTTGCTTTTGCTAATTAATGTAAAATACAACCAAAAGCAACCAGATACAGATAAGTTTCCACAGTTCATTCTGAACAAAATTTCAAGACTTTTGCAATTAAAAATATTCTCTACATCTTTATGACTTCAACATATCATTGTTCTGTTGGACTAAAACATGTATCATAAAAGTTGATTTGTTTAAATGATTAATCAGAAATCATATCATACTAATAGATTCAGATGAAGCATCTCAATAAATCAAAACTTACTAATAGATTCAGATGAAGCATCTCAATAAATCAAAACTTAGAATGAACTGCTTAAACCAAAATTCACCAATCACAAGAAATATACATACAATTTATGCACTAGCATCTTTTTTCTCATGATGGGTAGTAAGATTTAGATCAGGATGTTCTGAAGAAGTATTTATATGGTAGATTTTTGGGAACCTTTATATAGTATTTCTTTTGTTTTTGGGGATTTTTTAAATTTTTCTGCAGATTTAATGACTATGCTCTTCTATCCACCTAGATTTTATCAATAATGAAGTGGAATAGGTAGAGCAGAGCATACCTCTATGAAGACAAGAAGAGCCTTGAATTGAGGTGCAATGTCGAACATAAAGCCAGTGTTTTGAGTAAACCACTCAATATATCCTTCATTTCCCGTATAGAGGAAGATTGGAGAATTGGATGAAGCTCTGCCCCAGTGTTTTGAGTTAATGAGATACTTCTGTTGAAATGTGGCATAGCTGTGTGGAGTGAAGCTGAAGTGGTCCAAATTCTGTGTGAAGTATTTGACATGATATTCTACAAAGGGAGAAGAAGCAGGAGGAGGAAGTGAATGTCTATTCCTTCTCAGTACTCCATGAACAAGAAGAAGTAGGAGGAAGTGAATGTCTGTTCCTTCTCAGTACTCCATGAACATGAGGAGGGGAAGAAGCAGGTACAACAGAGAGGCTAGCTAATAGGACAAATGTACTAAACAGTAAGCAACCCACATGACCAGAAATAGCCATTGTATGGACAAATTTTTCTATTGGTTTCTTATGGTACTTATAACAGACATATGACCGTAAGTCACACATTTCTGTTTTCTTTCTCCAGGTTCAACTCATATGCTATTACTTGCATGTCATGTTGTAAGAAAGATATAAAGTTGTATTTGCTATTATCTTGATTCTCTTTTTGATTCATTGATTGTGTAACAGATTAATTGATATAGCAGATTCATTGATTGTGTATGTACAGGTTATTTTTTATGTTACTTTTAGTTACATAGTGATTAGGTAACAGTTAGTAAGCAATTAATCTCATAAACTTTTCAATACATTATGATGATCTACCATTTTGTTTTCATGAAAACACTCCTCTAAGTCCTTTTGTGCTTTCCCATAATTCAATGTAAAACATATAGAGTAGAGCAGAGCATACCTCAATGAAGACAAGAAGAGCCTTGAATTGAGGTGCAATGTCAAACATAAAGCCAGTGTTTTGAGTAAACCATTCAATGTAGCCTTCATTACCTGTATAGACAAAGATAGGAGAATTGGATGAAGCTCCACCCCAGTGCAGTGAATTAATGAGATACTTCTGTTGGAAAGTAACATAGCTGTGAGGAGTGAAGCTGAAATGGTCCAAATTCTGTGTGAAGTATTTGACATCATATTTTGCATGATTGTTAGACTGTCCAGTGACTCTCTGAGAATGAGGAAAGGAAATAGCAGGCACAAGAGGAAGTCCAGCCAATACAAGAAACATACACAACAGTGGGCACCCTGCTCTAGTGATATCCATTGCCACTGTATGGACATGTTTTTTGGCCATGCAACAATTCATGGTATCTATGAGAGAAAGAAACGTAAGGCATACGTTTCTATATCTACAAACGGTAGCTTTTGATTGGTTTGTTTTTTGATTTCTTTTTTCAATGTAACTATTTTCGGTTCATGTTAGTCAATAAAAGTTGGATAAACAGAGATCACATGTAAAAGTACAATGATTAATATCTACTTATGACTACTTTTATTTTGTTTTTTCTTTCTAATTTCTTTTTCATATACCTACTACTAGCATGTGATGCTATAATTGTACCACATGAAGATGCTTTTTAAGTAGAGTGACATTTTCGTCCTTTTATTTCTCTGAACCAAAAATTGATTGATTTAAAAATAATTAGATTCCAACCTAATTATTAAATATATGTCCTTTTAAGTTTAAAAATAATTGAAATTATTCCAAAATGAGTGGATCGTATTATGCTTTATGTTTTAAGTTTTAAGTTCACATCAATCAAAACTTGAAAAATATATATAATAATTATTTTGTTAAGTATTTCAATAAATGGTATTGTATTTTTTCATAATCCGTAGATTACCAAATTTAGTATTTAAGATTAAACTATGTATACTTTTTTAATTCGATGTTTTGAAACACACAGTGATCAATCATCATGAAGTATGTAGAAATGGATTGCAGAAAGATACTTATAAAGACAAGGATTAAAGAGAGAAAAAAATAGTTTAAATTAGAATAAGAATAGTTTATGTTTATAGAAATATTTTGAATTAAAAAAAACAATAATAACAACATAAAGACTTATTAATATCTAGCCTCAAATATGATAAAAGCATACATCACAAAACATTTGGGTTAGGAACCACCAATCAATAGTTTATGGGCTTATCATCGAGTTTAGTTCTTTAGCCACTCTCACAATGTGATCGACATCTTCGTGCATGAGTTTACAATATATTAGTTTCCTCATCCTCTTATTGTCTAATGTACAAACTATCCAAAGGAAGGATTTTGAATTTTCTATACAATAGGATGGTCCAAGTGTTGACCCCTATACCACGACTGTTGCACTTTCATAGAACTTGGTTAAAACCGTGACTTATTGAATAGATAAGCATGAGACTAACACCCATAATGTTGCATAGAGACCCCACACAAAAGTGAATAGTATTGAAGAGAATGAAAAAAACAAACTTATCTCTTATATCACTTTACCCTAATGCTCTACAAGGGTTAAAAGATGCTCCATTTTTAGATGAATTCATTCTCCTATATGTGCATCTAAAGTATAACATTTGAAATTATAATAATTTTGTTATTAAGAAATGGTAGCGAACAACTTTATGATTGGAATTTGAATTATATCTTTATTTTCATATTTGAAATCTTTTAAAAAGAAAATCAATTTTGGTTAAGTTATATATGTATGAGAGGAGAATTATCTCTTAACAAAAATAATTTTCAAGGACAATTTTCTAGTTAGAAAGGTTGGAAAATAATGTGATCCCACTATTTCTAAGCCAAATAAATTTGAAAACATAACCAAAAAAAGATTTTTAATAATCTCGCGCTATCAATATATAGAGAAAAGAAGGTAAAAATAAGTGTCTCTAAAAATAGATTTTTTTATGTAGAGAAAAAAATTAGATCAAATAATTTTCAGTTTGTATGAATCTATTATTAGCAGATGGTTATTTTTAGTAGCCTCTCAAGCTATCTAAAATCTCTATAAAAGAAAGCAATTGCCTTTGTTTTATAGAAAACATCCTATGAACAAATCACTTTCCTTGTTCTTTATGGTATTCCTAAGTCATCAATGCCTTTGTTTTTTTCTCCTCTACATTCAACCCCCTCACTTTTTCTTCATATACAACTACATGAATGTGTTGTTCTACATCTAGTTTGATTTGAATTTGATGCATAATTTTGAGTGAAATTGGCTAATGGTATTCTATATCTTAATTTTATCGTACTAATTCGTAAATTCTTTATTTTTCTCAATTATATTTGTGTGTGAATATTTTTAAATTTTGAATGTAATAATTTTACATTATACATTTAAAATTAGCTTGAATGTGTATTTAAAAAAATTTAATGTGGATATCTTTTTTGTCCCACATTTACATGTATTGAGATTTTAGTGATAATGAATATGCACATCTACATGTTAAATCCCTCTTGTTTCTACATCATCCTTATATACATAAATGCTACATTGATGAATGCATTTGACAATACCTTAGCTAATAGAGTAAATAATGGTTTGATTCATATCATACTTACTATATATCCTTCAATGCTTTTATGTACTCTTTCATATATTAATTCAATTTTATCTTTAGACAATTTTGTATGTGTAACTCTCAATTCTTTCCCTTTTGTGGCTCTTCTTTAGTGGATCCCATGGATTTTTCTATACGTCATGATGATCTACCTCTTTTTGATGAAGACATTCCTTTGGGGCTATACTCTTAAATGATTGTGGAGTACATTCTTGTACACTTATTTATTGAAGAACCACATGAGTTAGATATACCAAATTATTAAGAACAATGTGACGATCTATTGAAGCTTTTACTTGATATATGCGAGGATAATGTATCACTCATTGGTGAAACATCTCATCATCATATCTCTCTGTTAAACATAATCTACATAAAAAAATATGTATATAATGCATGTTGAGCATGATCTTTTGCATTCCCTCATGAGTAGTTTAAATGACTTAAAAAATTATGTTGATGATCATGAATCAAGATTTATATTAAATAATCTTATTAGGGTGATATTACACAATACTAAGTTGTCATATAGAATTTTGATTTACACTTCACCAAGTGGATATGTGATAACATATTTTGTAAAATATGATGGAAGAGGTAATCTATTACTACATTTAAAATATTTTTTTAGTTTATGAGCCTCCCTTTTATCGTGAAGATGAAATGCTCACTAAAGTATTCCATAAAAAGCTTAAGTGGTCATGCAATAACATGATTTTATACATTATCACACACTTTTACCACCTCCTTTGAGGATTTAGCCACTTCATTCTTAAAACACTTTTTATTATAATATTGAGCCTATGACACATGTTACTAAGCTCACGAAATGTAAGAAAAAAGAGAAAGAACTAATTCTAGAGAAACTACCAACAAGATCATATTATAGAGGATGATAAAATCCAAAACATATATATTATTTATTTTTCACTCTTTAAAATACAAGTGTATTTAAAGCATCATTATTTATTTTTATATTTATGTGCAAATATGAGCATGATTTTTTGGAAGCTATCCTCTTTTACATTCTCAACATATTTCTAGCACTTTTCCTTAAATGTTCATGAATTAATGTAATTGTTACATTATGAAGGTCATGGGGATTTACCTAATGATGATCAATACATAATTTTTTTTTTTAAATGAATTTTATAATGAAATAACTTATGCAACACAATCTTATTACGTTATCCCTAGTACAACTTATATATATATATATATATATATATATATATATATATATATATATATATATATATATATATATATATATATATATATATATATATATATATATATATATAATCTTGCATCACACGTGAATATATTTATCATCCTATGTGTGGAAATTCTATGAAGAGATGTTTCAAACTCAAATATGAAATTCAATATCTTATCTATATTAAAAAATAGTACAAGTTGAGGATAAACATATTAAATTACATGATGAGGATCTTTCTACTATTAGTTACCTAGTTGAATTGATCATATAGCAATGCATGTATCAAGATTGTGTGCGAGATAAAAGAGAAGTCATAATATTAAATATCTACATTGGTTATTTTCATGATTGTGTTAGTATATTTACATCACACTATTAACTAAGTGGGTACATTTTAAAATGACATGTAGATAATCCCATTGGTGGAATTGGACTTAATGATGTTGTTGATTCCTAAAATTGCATTTCAGGTAAACAACCTTATGGGAAGTTCGGTGAATGGGGAACCAATTGTGCTTCATTGCAAAACCTCCAAGATTTAGAAGTTGACTCTTTGTGTTAAAGGAAGAGAGAATTTAACAAATAAACTAAACTATGGTGATATGCCATAATTTCAATGTTTGGGACTCAATGAGCACAAAATGCCATACTTTAAAAGCACAACTAAAGGCTCACTAACGGTAGATCTAAAACAACTTATCGTTCAGAGTTTTCCTCACTTATCATAGTGCAATTTTAACACACAATTACCATAGAAATTGAAAAAATCAAAGACATGATTTAACTTGTGGGTATTATATTAAAAACCACAAAAGCCCGAATTCAGATTGCAGAGTTTAACATTTATCCCAATTTGATATAGAACACAATTTTTCTATCAAATGAAATGGAACAAAAATAAAGGTCAAAAGTTGGCACAATCTAAGTGTGTAACTTGCGTAGAATTTTTAAAATACCAGTGCTAAGGTCGAGAATAAACTACTAAAAATTCATTTCTGGGAGTGAACCCCCTACAATTGACGACCCGTTTGCCTTAAAAATCCATCACTTTGTGAATTGGGATGCTCGAGGAAATAAAAGAAATCATGAAAATTCATTGCATGGTCATTGCCATTCAGGGACATTACACCTCGTTTTGCCTCCTGAACACACTTCTCCATCATCGAGAGTCACCATTTCTACTTCAACCGCTTCAACAAATTGATTCCCTACGCATGCTCTCATACTTTCCTAGGAGAGAACTTGGCATTTGATTGCATCGTTGAACACTCTAGCTATGAAAATCCTAGGCATTATGCCTTGCTAACGCGTGTCAGCTTATTATTTTACTAGCTAGGATACATGGCATGTGAGCGGAGCTTCTGAAATTCCCATGAAACCAACATGTGGTGGCCTCCTGCATATGGGACTTATAGCATAGAACCACTCGAGAGAGTCGCTCGACGAAAGAACATGTGGCATCCTGATGGAGCTCCGAGGGATCAAGGCGAAATAACAATTTTCAAAAGCGCACCTAGATAACATGTGGCTTCCGTGAAGAACAACTTAAATCTCACCTTGGGGCAGAAAGGGCAAAAACCCACGGACATAAAGGGATCAGAAGAGCGGCTATGGATTTTATCCACAACTTCTGATGACTTAATTGGGAATCCCGCTTGTGGGGATGAGGACCCAAAATCTCTGGTTATGTATGTTGGCATTTGCATGAAGATTGCATTAATGAAATGTTATGTTGTCATTGATGTCAATTAACACCGGTAATAATATTATTGATATTGTTGTAATATTGTTTTGTAGCCGGTAGGATGAACAAGTGAAGGAAACTCTAACCGGTAGGAAGAATTTGAGAGTTGAACTGGTAAACCCTACCTGTTGTTTTTGATAAACCCTAACCAATTAAGTTTGGTGAATTGGTTATATTGGTTTATGATCTGATGATGAGCGGCAATAATTATGACACGTATGATTATTATATGAAGACAACTTCAAGTGATTTTGGCGAGTTGTTGTAACGATTTTTGTCTAGGGAATGAGAAAATGTATTGCATATAATGCAAAGCGCGTGATGAGTCACTAAGTTTGATGAAGTGATGATCAAGGAGCGATCAAGGTTTTCTTGATTGATGTGCGGAGATTGCTATGTAATCTAACGATCATACTTGAACCGACTTGTTTGTAATCTCTATGAGAATTAGGTTTTTGTTGTGTTACTGACCTAATTGATTTGTTTATAAGGTCGATGAAGTTGTTTAGTTTAAGGGTAGGCAAAGAGTTAGCAAAGATCAGTTGAGTGTGTGGTTGCCGAACCGGATGATGTATCTGCAGTTTGAGTAAAGGCAGATAGGAGCATGAAATGGATCTGATCAAGCAAGTGTAGTGCTATTCAAACAGATCAGCAAACTCCTGTTGCTTTCTAACAATTAAAATAGAATTGAAATCCTCTAACCAGTTAATCTCTAACAAGCTTGGTACTATTCAAATCCTCTAACAAGGTGGTCCATTAGTTTGGATTTTTAAATCCTCTACCCAGGTTACTCCTTACAGGGTATTGCTTCTAACAAGGCATTATAGTCAATCCCTTAACCGGGTGATTCCTAAACGGATCAGTTCTTAATAGGACTTTTGTAAAGCTTTAACAGGCTAGGCTCCTAACAGGGCGAACTTCAGAAGAGTTTAGATAGTTATCTTGTGAGCCTCATCTCACAGTGGTTTTTCCCATTTGGGTTTCCACGTCAAAAATATTTGTGTCAAGTGGTGAATGTTTTTGTGGTCATGTTTCTTATGGTTTATTTACTTAACTACTTAACTACCTTGATAAGTTATGATAACTAGAAGCATTGAGAAATAAAGTATGTTGACATATGAAAAAGCATTTGGATGTTTATGAGTTTGAAGTTGTTTACTGTTAATTTGTTGTAACAATCAACCAGTTTATCTTATGAGTTTTTATCTTGATAGTGGTATTGCATTGATAGTTCTAAGTTTACTTTGAGAGATTGATTTTTGAGATTGGTGAAGATTGTATCAGTTTTTCTATCTACTGATTCACCTCCCCCTCTCAGTAGTTGACCAGATACTTATTCTTTCATCATACCATCAATTGGTATCAAAGCTTATCAGGTCCTCTAAGGTCTAAGCCTAACAGCTTGAGGTAAAGATCTTGCAGATCATGATGAAGAAGGAAGGTCCGAAGTGTAACAGATAGAACTATAGGATATGGAGTGACAATGAAAATTTATATCAAGAGTCTGGGAAGCCAGTATTGGGAACATGTTGACACTAAGTATGTTGCATCTACTAGGATGTTGACTGATGATCATAAGAAAGAGCAACAAGAAAATCATCAAGCATTAGAAGCTATTATCGGTTCTTTGTCTGATGCAGAGTATGTAGATGTTCATGGTCTTGAGACTGCATATGAGGTATGGAAAAAACTTGAAGAGATTTATAGCGGAAATGAACATGTTAAGATTGCTAAAGAAGAGAGTCTAAGAGGAAAGTTTGATGACATGCAGATGGCGGAAGGTGAGGATATCCAGCAGTATGGTCAAATGATAAAGGAGATAGTCAATGAAATTAAGAGTGTAGGAGGTAAAGTGGAAGATGCCACAGTGATCAGTAAGGTACTGATAACCATGCTACCAGTCTACACTATTCGAGCTGTAGCTATTCAGGAGTTGAAATCCATTGACAAAATGAAGGTAACTCTTGACTCCATCATTGGCAAGCTTACTGCTTTTGAATTAAATGGTTATGATGGTAGTGTACAGAAATCTGAGTCTGCATTTAGAGCTTTTGTTTCTACCCCATCTGTGAGGAAAAGTATAGATGTCAGTCACAGTTATGAATCTAGATCCAGCAGAGAAGCTGATGATGAAGACAGTTTAGTTGAGCTTGAAGCATTGTTGGCCAAGCGGTTTCCTAGAGGTACAAGTAAATATAGAGGTAAATTACCTTTGAAATGTTTTGCATGCAACAAGATTGGACACATAGCTGCTAACTGTCCTAATGGTGATAATGAGCACAAATTAGAGAAATTCAAGAAGTATAAGGGTAAAGGCAAAAGAGATTGTCTTATTGTTGTTGATGGTGGTATCACTGAAGAGGAATCTTATGGTGTTGCTAATGAAGATATTGTGTTTGTAGCTATTAAAGAAGAGATATCAGACCAGAAGGCATTAGTATCTAGGATGCCTCCAAAACACACAGTACCTCAAATCCAAAAATTGAAGCCTTCCCAGATGTCTCCCAAAACCAATCAATGAAGCCCAATGGCTCTAATACCATGTGAGATTTTGCCAAGACCAAGGGCACAATGAAAAGCACAAAAGAGAGACAAAAGTATGACAAGAACAATTGTATTCTCATCAATATGCAAATGATCAATTGGATTAACCAATACAATGAATATGGGCCTTCTTATATAGGCAAGTCCATATGGATATGTGAGCACACAATCATGACATGTGGCTCAATGAGAAACAAGGGTAGGTAAGAAAAAGTAGGGGTAGGGAGGAGAAACAATATAATATTCCACAAGAGGTGGATGATCCACCGAATGTGGAGTGTAACAACAAGATAAGACCACAAAAGGTGGAATTTCTCCTACAAGCTATATCCCTATGTGCACACTTCCCTAAGTGTCTCATATCTAAACTACAATGAGATGAATTATCCTAAGTTAACTTAAGTAAAGTGTAATAATATCAATGATGAATAATTATTTAACCAACAAAATGCAATTGCATATGTTGTATGAAAAGGCATGAAGATGACAAAACCCTAATCACACACACATGCTTACATATGATTGATGTAATTTTGTTCCATAATAGTTGAATGAAGAATATGTAGCCTTGAAGATCTTTGAAAATACCTGATCATGATTGTTTCAAGGATGCAAGAATGCTTGAGGATCATGAATTAGGATGAAATTAGGTTGATCAAATGCCTTTATATAGGGGTATCTAGGTCATTTACTGATTACGCCAACCTCCAATGGTCATGCAAAGCCACAAAATTGAATTCTTGTCGGAGAGATAGGACCTTTGCCCTATTTCAAAATTGGGCCCAGCTAAGAGGGACCAAGGCGTCGATCGCTCTAGTTGAGGACCACGACACTAGTTGCCCTGGTCCAACATTAGGGTGAGGGCGTCGACCCTTCTTAGAAATGGACCACAATGAAGCCCTAGGGAGAAGGGCACCCCTCTAGGAAGTTCATCAGTGGGTGTACATGGCATCAAAACTAGAGATTGGGCACAAAACAAACCTCGATATGAGATGAGGAGGGGACACACTAAAGTAGGGGTACAAACATGAGGTGTAAATTGGCTCGGTAATAATTTATGACACTAAAATCATGAATAAATTAAATTATCAGATCATGCTTCACAAAGTAGATCTAGAGTTATCATGGATTATGGACATAGAAGGATATTTTTAGACAATATTATATGTGGAGAAAAATATAGAGGTAAAGGAATTTGGGTATGGGTAGTTTATCAATAAGAGGAAGAAGATAAGCAACTGGAGGATGTGGATGTTTATGGTAGACATTATAGATCTATAAGAGGAGTAAAATTTTACAGTATAACTTGGTAGAGAAGGATGGTACATGGCCTAGCTAGAAGCTATAAAAGACAAAAGAAAACTAGAAGAAATACAAACCACCATATTAGTCTAGGAGACCACATTCCTTCTTAGCTTGCATGTCTTATTTGAGCATCTTGAGAAATTGAGAAACTAAAGTCCCAAAAAAATATTTTAACTCTAGAGAAATATTTGAGACCACTTTGGTGTAGAGGGAGACAAGAAATAAAAATTAAAAATAATTTTCACCTCCCAAAATAATGCCTAAAAATGTGGACATATCCTATTTCTACATAATGTGTTCACTTACAATTCAAGTTCTCGAAAAGAGGGATTTATGTAGTTTATGTTGAAGGGATTTATAATTTTCATGTGTCACCCTTGATTCCATTCTTCAATCCCAAATTTCAACACTTATATGAATCAGGAGTTATAATTAAGAATATTTTTATATGTCATGTTTGCTTGACTCTTGCATGATAAGTTGCTAAATTGTAGGAGCCATGTTTTAGTCTTGATTATCATATTTGACTCCTCTTTGACAAAAACACCACTCATTACTTGTTTCTAGATTTTTACTCATTTAACTCTTGGATTTTTAATTAATGTCGTGCATTTGAAATTGGGATCCTATTTTCTCTCTTACTTTGTCTCATGGTATTTCTTGAAAACTCCTTAGAAAGCTTCTCATTTATGGTGCTCTATTGAGGATATTGTTCAAAAGAGGTGAAGGAACTTATGAAATTTGACTTATAGATTATTAATTTTAGGTTTAAGGTGAAAGAAGGAACTTGAAAATTTTATTTATAGATTTGGATTACAAGCCTAAACAAATTCAAAGTCATTATAGCTGAATCTAGTGTTTTTATAGAGATGTAGATTCCATGTAAATGATAAGATATGTTTTAGATCTAATATTTTGTGGGTTTAGATCAAATAAAATAAATTTTGTAAGGATATGTATTATACAAAGTTTATTTTTTCCTTCCAAGGTAAGAAAATAATTATGTTTGGTGCTTACAATTCTCATATAAAACTAAAAAGTTTAAGAGTAAAGAGTTTACTATTCATTCATAATATAAATTGATGAATTAGAGTGTCCTTAAGAATTTTTATGGTCAATCAAAATTTATTACATAAGTTCACATAATTAATTTTGAAAATTCGTAAAAAAAAAATATGATTTATGTTATCCCACTGTAATGGTCTTTTCCCCTGTGATTTATTAAGTATTTGCAGCAGATTAAATAAATCAAATATTAAGTTAAACCTAATTTAATTAACCAAAAGTAATTATTCAAGTGAATGATAAACTAATCACTCTTAAAATTTATATTATTTTATATTGAATTAACCTTCAAAACATTTATAGAACAATTATATTAAAGATGAATCTACATCAATGATCAATAATAAAACATTGAGATAATAATTTGTAGCAGTGAAACATTAGGGCAATGATTGTAAATAAAATTGATTAATACATATCTATAAATCATGGAGAGGTTGCTTTCCCGCACGTAGAGGATTAGTTATAGGCCTAGGGTTTTCCAAGCAAGGAAGCACTCCAGGAGGACACGGTTCTTACACAGAACCCCACATGTCTTCACGACATGAAATAAACACAACCCTGGCCAGGACACTCCCAGGTGTACGCTGTACCCCGAGTTGGACATACACTGTATGCCCCTTCTCCAATGCTCAATGCCCAACCACCAGACCTTAACTATCCTCTCACTTTTGCTTCTTTCAATCTCTTTTGCTTCTATTATTTTCTCCCTCTCTCTTTGTGTACCCTTCTTTATTAATTCACGGGTTTATATAATGTCACAGGGTGGTTACCAAAAATCACACCCTTTCATAACTATAATAATGTTCATAATTACATTTATCTAATTATATTTATTACAATTTATTTCCATGGGAAAAAGTCCCATAACATTTCTCCCCATGTAAATCAGCTGCTGCCCTCAGTAGCATGAGGAGTTTCTACATCATTAACACATGTAAAATAACATTTAGTCAAACAATTGTGGATATTGAACTCTAATAAAATCAGTTTTTTCCCATGTAGCACTATCATTACCACAATGACTCCATTTAACTTTTACTTCTATAATTCTATTTCTTAATGTTCTAGTTCTTTTTTCAATTATTCTTTCTGGTTCAATTTTAAATTCACAAGAAGGTTCAATAGAAATACTTTTCCAATGAATAACATGATCTACATTATGAATATATTTCTTAAGTAAACTTACATGAAATACATCATGAATTTGTAACTGAGGAGGTAAAGCAAGTCTATAAGCAACATTTCCTATTTGTTCTAATATTTGAAAAGGACCACAATAACGAGGAGCTATTTTAGAATACTTTCCGAGCTTTAATGAGCTCCTTTTTGGTTTGACTCTTAAGAAAACATGGTCACCAACATCAAAATCTCGAGTAGCCCTCTTGGAATCAGCCCAACTTTTATATCGATCCTCGGTAGCTTTCATGTTTTGTTTGGCTTTGTTAATAATATCATCCATCTCTAACAAGTTTTCATTTTCATACCAAATCTTATGAACAGGGTCAGACCAAGAGATAGGTGTGTTACAATTTCGACCATACATAGCTTCAAAAGGTGACATCTTAATTGTTGAATGATATCCTTGATTGTAGGCAAACTCAACTAAATGTAAGTAGTCCTCCAATGATTTGGGTTTATCCATGGTATACATGCGCAACATATCTTCTAAGACTCTATTAATTCGTTCAGTTTGCCCATCAGATTCAGGGTGATATGCAGTACTAAAGCTTAATTTAGTGCCAAGTTCAGAAAAAAAGAGATTTCCAAAAAGATGATGTAAATCTAGGGTCTCGATCTGAAACAATATTCTTTGGAATACCATGCAATCTAACAATCTCTTTAACAAATATGTGGGAAATGTCAGAAGCAGAATATTTTATCTTGATGGGTAGAAAATGTGCCATTTTGGTTAATCGATCTACTACTACAAAGATAGAATCATGACCTTTTTGGGTTCGAGGTAATCCAGTGATAAAATCCATACTAATTGATTCCCATTTCCACTCCAGAATAGACAAGGGTTGCAAGAGGCCAAGAGGTTTACACTGTTCCGCTTTTATCTTTTGACAAGTTAAGCATTGTTGCACATAAGTACAAATCTCACTCTTCATTTGAGGCCAAAAGTAGTTTTTCTTGATTGAAAGATAGGTTTTTTTGAAATCCAAGGTGTCCGGCTATAGGTATATCATAAGAATCTTTAAATATTTGTGATTTAATGCCAAGGATATTAGGAATGCACAATCTTCCTTTGAAATAGAGGAGTCCATTTCTACTTAGTAAATATTGTTCTAATCGATCTTTCAAATGGATATTAGGGGACTGATTTTAGAGGCCTTCATAAATTGGTTGGAAATAGTCATCAATAGGTAATTTGGATTTGATATCATGTTCAAATTGGCTCCTTACCAACGTCAAAGAATTAACACATAATCTTTTTTGACTTAAGGCATCTGCCACTACATTCTCTTTTCCAAGAACATACTGGATAGTGAAATCATATTCAGTTGAGAGTTCCATCCACCTTCTTTGTCTCATGTTAAGTCGAGGTTGAGTAAATATGTGTTGAAGACTACGATGGTCTATTTTCAAAATAAACTTGTTTCCCAATAAATAGTGTCGCCAAACCTTTAAGGCATGGACAATCCTTAATAATTCAAGATCATGAATAGGATAGTTTCTTTCTGCAGGTAATAATTTTCTTGATTCATAGCATACAACTTGGCTATCCTACATTAGAACACCACCTATACCTGTCTCACATGCATCTGTAATCACAACAAAAGGTTTGCTAAAATTTGGGGTGCAAAGAATAGGTGCTATTGTTAGCAATGTTTTTAATGTTTCAAAAGCCTTATCACATTCATCAATCCATTTATAATTTTGATCTTTCTTAGTTAGGTCAATTAAAGGTGCAGCAATTTTTGAATAGTTTTTAACAAACCGATGATAGAACCCAGATAATCCTAGGAAACTTCTTACTTCGTAAGCATCCTTGGGGATAAGCCAATATTGAATTGCTTTAATCTTAGCAGGGTCTGGTGAAATACCTTTTTCTGAAACTATATGACCTAAATAAGATACCTCTGATTTAAAGAATTCACACTTGCTTAATTTTGCATATAATTTGTGTTTTCATAAGGTCTCTAGTACCATCCTCAAATGTTGCTCATGTTCTTGCTCATTTTTTGAGTATATTAATATGTCATCCAAAAAGATGATAACAAATACATCTAGAAATGGTCGGAAGATATCATGCATCAAGGTCATAAAGGTTGCAGGTGCGTTAGTTAGACCAAAAGGCATTACCACAAATTCATAATGACCATATCATGTTCGAAATGCCGTTTTGGAAATGTCAGATTCTTTAATATGAATTTGATGGTATCCTGACCGTAGATCTATTTTGGAAAAGCATTTGGCACCATGTAACTGGTCTAGGAGGTCATCAATTCGAGGCAAGGGGTACTTGTTCTTTATGGTTAATTTGTTAAGTTGTCTATAATCTATGCATAACCTCATGGTCCCATCTTTCTTTTTAATGAATAATATTGGTGCACCCCATGGAGAGACACTTGGCCTTATCTTACCTTCCTTAAGTAGTTGTGTTAATTGGATTTTTAGTTCAGTTAATTCAAGGATTGACTGTCGATAGGGAGCTTTGGAGACAGGTTCTGCCCCAGGAACTAGATCAATTGCATGTTCTACAGATCGTTTAGGAGGTAACCTATTTAATTCTTCGAGAAACATATCTTTAAATTCTTACACCACAGGTTTAATATTAATATCTAATTTAAATTTATCACATGTTTTGAAAAGCATAGCACAAAATATTTTACAATTTTTCCTCGCACTACTCTTAACTTGCATTGCTGAAATGGTTTTAATGTGAAGAGGTCTTTTCTCCCCCTGTAAAATGTGGCATGTCCCCATGTTCTAGAGTTTAGCATAACCTGTTTGTTTTCACAACCTAGGAAAGCATTATTTTTCTCCAACCAACTCATACCTAGAATAGCATCATACGTACCTAGATTTAATATGTGAAAATGATCATATGTTACAAGCTTGTCTAATTCAAATTTTAAATTTTCAATAATTGCACCTGTTTGTCTAACTATTCTACCATCTGTCATTTCGACATCTAAAGGTTCGATTGATTTAGATGCAATCCTTAGTTGTGCGACAACCCTAGGAGAAATAAAGTTATGACTACTTCCTGCATCAACAAGAAAAACAATGGGATGATTATTTATAAAACCTTTAATTTCAATTAAAGAAGGTTGGTAATGCACCGTACCTGTATCTACAGCTGCATAAATCTTCATGTTGGAAGGGGTGAAAACCTTATTATCTTGATTTTGGTGTTGTTGGGGGTTGCATGAACAGTCATTTTTACGGTGGTTTTTGCCACATTTCCCACAATAAGGGTGCATTCGAGGACAATTTCGCTGAAGATGATTTTCACCACAAGCCCAACATTGAATTCTTGATGATGTTTTGTGGTCTTTGTTGAAATGGGACATATTGGTGGATCTACACTGAACGGTATTTTGGTTGGAATATTGTCTTCCTTGTTTGAAAGTTTCCTTATGTGATCCTTCCCTATTTCTTTTGCGATTTTCTCTTTTTTGTCTTGAAATTTGATGATAATTTTCAAATTTTTCTGCAATTTGTGCAGCTTCATCTACTGATACTGGCTTGCCGCACCATACTTGAGCTTGGTATTCATATCTTAAACCATTGATAAATCTAACAACATGATCATGTCCTTCTATGAATGGTACAAATCTATTAAGTCTTTCAAAGTTTTGTTTATATTCACTTATAGTTTGTAGCCTTTGTTTCAATTCAAAAAATTCATTCTTCTTTTCTTGTAAAAAGTAATCGGAAAGATATTTCTATTGAAATAACTTTTTAAATTGTGACCATTTTGTTCTATCAATTCATAGCTTTAAAGATCTAACTGTATCTTGCCACCAATTTAATGCACTACTTCTCAATTGGTAGGTGGCGATCTTTGTTCTAGCATAGGTACTTGTGTTTTGTAAGTCAAAATATCTTTCTAGGTTAGTCAACCACTGCTCTGCTTCCTCTCCTGTACCTGTGTCGCCACTATATTCAGGTAGCTTAATTTTATGAGCAAAATTATCTAATTCTCATTGTGTTTGTTTGCTAAATGTATTTTTTGAGGATTCTGATTCACAAGTGTCAGAGTTGTTTGATTTTGAAGTGTCACTCTCTTCGAATAATTCTCGTCGTTGTTTACTTTTTGTTCTATGTTTTTCATTTATGTTGTTTTGATGACGTGTTGATCGAGAACTTTTCTTGCTCTCTGAGATTGATATCTCTTGTTGTTTGCTTCATTCTAAAGATTCCTTCTTAAGATGATTGACTTGAGCCGCTAGTTCGGCGATTTCATTTAGTAGGACTTGATTGGTTCTCTCTAGGTCTTCGTAAGCTTTTCAATCATTTTCTGAAGCCATTGTGATGGGTCAATTCCCCCCCCCCCCCCCCCGCCCCGCCCCTTTTTTTTTTTTTCCTAAGGTCTTTACCAAATTTTTTTCTTAAGGAGATTCTCTAGCTTAGAGTTGTTTCAATTATTTAAAGATGTATATGTTTTCAAATGTACTTCCTTTGCTTAACTAATTTATTTTCCTTACAAGACAATTTAGATTTATTTTTATTAAGAGCAACAAATATCAAGTTGGGAATCCAACAAGGAACTAGTGAAAATAATTTTAGAACAAGGGATAGAAATGCATCATCTGATTTAATGCCCTCAGAGAGTTGCAAAAGGCAAAGTTGATGCAGATCTCTCTCTCTCTCTCTCTGTGAAATCCAAGGTTTTTGTTAGATACTCATAGAAAATAAATAAAAAATAACAATTTAATACATACAACAAACTAAAATATAATTTTAATTCTAAAAGATTGATAGTTTATGTGTAATCTAAGGTTTATCTCCCAAATCTTCCTATTCCTCCCTCTTTAAAAAAAAGCATACAAAGGGTTAACTAAAAGTTACTGTCTACTAAGAATGGTTACTTTTTCTCACATAATTTACCATATTTACATTTAAAGATGTTAAAAATTTGGCCTATTCTATTAGTAATTATTTCTTAATGAGAAGTAATCCACTCATAAAGTCATATTCAGTAATAAAAATGTGATGGTAAATACTTTGGTAAATGATTTATAGGGAGTCTAATAATCTTGAATCAAAACCTAAAGTAAAAAGTAACTACTATTTTATTGTCTTGATGATTTTATTTTCCAATGTGCAAGACAGGGAAGATAAGTGTTTAGCAACAAAGTCAAATAAAATTGAATGATCTCGGACATGCTCTGATACCAAATGTAATGGTCTTTTCCCCTGTGCTTTATTAAGTATTTGCAGCGGATTAAATAAATCAAATATTAAGTTAAACCTAATTTAATTAACCAAAAGTAATTATTCAAGGGAATGATAAACTAATCACTCATAAAATTTATATTATTTTATATTGAATTAACCTTCAAAACATTTATAGAACAATTATATTAAAGATGAATGTACATCAATAATCAATAATAAAACATTGAGATAATAATTTGTAGCAGTGAAACATTAGGGCAATGATTGTAAATAAAATTGATTAATACATATTTGTAAATCATGGAGAGGTTGCTTTCCCACACGTAGAGGATTAGTTATAGGCCTAGGGTTTTCCAGGCAAGGAAGCACTCCAGGAGGACATGGTTCTTACACAGAACCCCACATGTCTTCACGACATGAAATAAACACAGCCCTGGCCAGGACACTCTCGGGTGTACGCTGTACCCCGAGTTGGACACACACTGTATGCCCCTTCTCCAATGCTCAATGCCCAACCACCAGACCTTAACTATCCTCTCGCTTTTGCTTCTTTCAATCTCTTTTGCTTCTATTATTTTCTCCCTCTCTCTCTGTGTACCCTTCTTTATTAATTCACGGGTTTATATAATGTCACAGGGTGGTTACCAAAAATCACACCCTTTCATAACTATAATAATGTTCATAATTACATTTATCTAATTATATTTATTGCAATTTATTTCCACGGGAAGAAGTCCCATAACACGTACTTAATGACTAGGTGAGTGCACTTTCTATTTCAAGTTGGATCTCTTTAGAAATCTTCAAATTTAGTTTCCTTGGTGTATTAAGGACTTTTTTGGGATATTATAAAGTTTTTTATGACCTTACTACAAGAAGAATGCTAATCTTCATTGGAGTCCATATCCTTGATCAAGCATTAGTAGCTTTTGTGATATCACCACTCAAACCAAAGAACTTGTGAAGGATAAACAAAGAAGTTAGGTCTAGCATAAGTGGGGCTCTTGATATCAATGAACTAAGAATTATATGGCCTTTGATTAATCAATTATGATTAGGTAGTTGGTATATTTATTCTTTTTTCTCCATTAAGATATCTTCATAATGTTGTAAATATAATTGTGATGATCCAATACTTTGTCTATTCTCATCATTAATTCTTGCAATAAATACAATATTTTTTAGTTATAATTTGATAATGGCTTACATTTTTTTAACGAATCCATGATTCCATTCTAACCAAAATAAATTTAAGAGTTAAACTGAGCATATATTCATTCTCATTAAGAATACATGAAATAAAAATTCAGATTTGTTTTAGATGAAAGAAAAAAAAAATCTTTCATTTAAGAAAATAGTTATCTTTAAAAAGAATTCTTATGTTGGAAACAATTAACCACATGAAATAAAATAAATTTAAGTGTCAAATTGTTGACAAAACTTATTGATTTGGGTAAAGATATTTGTGCACTACAAGTGCTTTATTGGTCTTTAACAAAGTTTCTAAATTGTACGAAGGTCTTTGTCATACTGGATTATCCACCTTTTGATTATATCAATCTCCTTCTTTCGAACATGTACAAGCCATTTTGGATCCTCCTCAGTTGCAAATCTAAGATCTACATGATGTGCCCCTACAATTTGTTCATTCTAAATATAAGTTTTTAATACTATTTTTTTCTCTTTCATTAAATAAATGAAATTAAATTCAAACATACCTTCCTTAGCAATGATTGCCACGATGCTTTTATTTATATCTTCTAATACTCTGTAATACAAATTCAAAAAATAATATTAACATCGACACGTGTTGATATATTTTTCAAAAAGAATTAAAAAGACAACATAATTTCTTTTGACTGAAAAAAAGTAATAAATAAAATTGTTATCTCACCCTCCATTGCTCCAAGGATCTCTCAATCCATTAAAAAATATTATATTGCTTCCAAATCGCTTCAACACCCTCTTGATATTCTACAATACATATATGTAACCTTTCAGGAGAGATTTTAAGAACACTCAAAATGTCACAAATGAAAATCTCATCATAATTGCATGTAGATTTCTTTAAAATAATACACATTCATTCTAATTATCATTAGATTGCACTTACATGACCACCAAATTCAGTGGGGATCCAGTCTGAGATTGCCCATGTAAAATTCAAATATGTGAAATCTTGTATCGACTCCATGTAGTCTGATCCAGGAAACATGCTTTTGACTGGATCAATGGTCATGGGCATCATCATCTCTGTAGAAGTCTACACCCAAACAATCATAACACTCCTTTTACACATTGCTCCCCAAAAAATTATATTTCAAACTATTGTATGTTTATTTAATAACAAAATGTTGAACCTGAAAACTCCAGCCACCCTCTCCATGGGGATCACTAGGTCTCAGATCAAAGCAGCTTAAGTTCCCAGTGTAGTTATAATATATGTTTGCTGCTCCATATAGTTGGCTTAGGATATTGTTCCCACTTGATGGATTGTCTATTGCCTTACACATCTACACAAACAAGATAATCATTATGAAAATGGATCTGTTTGAAAAATTGAAGAAGATTTTGCATAAACAGGAGAATCATTAAGAACATAAAATTGTGGAAGATTTTGCCTCAACATTCCATCCAACTCTGAGATCAAACATGAAGGTGAGGATGGAGAAATATTACATTCATTGATTATTTGAATCTAATATTAGATTTTCTTTTTCAATAAAAGAGAAACAATGACAAATGGGTATGGAAATTTCCTTACTTGTTTCACTGGATAGGCTGGCAAATTTTGAATAAAGTTAGCAGGAGTTGGATAATCTGTTTCTGCAGCTTCAAAGTAAGCATCGCTTAGCCACCCCTCCACACTATCAACGTCACTATCTCTGAAACAATGTCAATAGTTCATTATGAGGAAAGAAAAAAGATATATTAGAAATATTGTACAAAGATTCTCTGGTTTTACTGGCAAAGTTTGAGAGATTCTTTGAGAGATCTTCTGTTGCTTGAAGTCGATGACATTTCAGACAATATCTTCCATGACTTCTTTATTACATTGAAACAGTTTTCGCTTTCATTCTATCAAAATTGAAAAAATAAAATTAAAAATCATTTCGCTTGATAAATAAAACTTAAACAACACGCTCTAAACTTTAACTTACTTTAACTTACTTAAATGACTCGTCATTCAGAAAAGAAAAAGAAAAATACCCTGAAGTCATTTGAGACAATGTTGTAGTAACCATCTGAAGGTACAATGTCATCGAAAGCCAAAATTGGTGCAGAAGATGCCAATGCTCCAATTGCAATGTGTGGGTACTTTAGTCTGAACCAGGCCGCTAACACTGCAAACCCATTTAATATATACACATATAAACAGGGTTTCATCACTGCATTTTAAAATTCATAACACAAAATTATTGGAATGCACTTACTTCCACCGTAAGATCCTCCAAAGACAACCACTGGTGAATCCTCTGCTGATAAATTCTTTTTGAGATCTGTAATCAATATAGCATAATCAGCCAAAGCTTGAGTAGAGCTCAGATAGCCCAATGTGCTGTCATTGCTGTAAGCTACATCTTTGCTTCCAAATGGCATTGATTCGCCATAGTAACGGTGCTGAAATCAATTCCAACCCATATTGAGATCTTCTTTGGGTGATAAGAATAAAGTAGACCAAAGCAGAGCAGAGCAGAACATATCTTACCTCAATGAAGACGAGAAGAGCCTTGAATTGAGGTGCAATGTCGAACATAAAGCCGGTGTTTTGAGTAAACCATTCAATATATCCTTCATTTCCTGTATAAACGAAGATTGGAGAATTGGATGAAGCACCACCCCAGTGTTTTGAGTTAATGAGATACTTCTGTTGAAATGTGACATAGCTTTGAGGTGTGAAACTGAAATGGTCCAAAGTTTGGGTGAAGTAATTGACATCATATTGTGCAGAGGGAGAAGAAATAGAAGGAATTGCACTAGTCTTCCATCTCATGAGTCTGTGGGCATGGGGAAGGGAAGCAGCAGGTACAAGTGAAAGGCCAGCCAATACAATAACTGTCCAGAAGAGTCTGCACCCTGTCCTACACATAGCCATTGTATGGAGATTCTTTTGCCCTAAGTTTCTGTAATATTTATGTCATAGTCACATCCATTTCTATTCCTGGTCATCTTCACCTCTGTTCTGTTTTTTGTTCCTGGTTTTTTCTTGGAATAAGTTGATATACCTAGTCATTGTCGCCTTGGTTTGTTCATTTCTTCCTGAAATTTTCTGTCAAATGTGACAGAAAGTAAGATTGGCATGATGGGCGTTTCCATCGACCAAAACTATGATTGGTGGTTGGATTTTCAATATCTTGACACCTCGTCGAAATCCAAAAGAATCATTTATATATATATATATATATATATATATATATATATATATATATATATATATATATATATATATATATATATATATATATATGCATTTTGAGAGCTAGGTTTTCAGTTTTTTTAATAAGGGGGAAATTGTATATCCATGTTCTATTGCGGATTTTAATTAGATTGATCTAAATATGATAATTAGTTGGTAAAGAATTGAGTGCAATTGTGCATGCACCAACCACATTAAATGTTCATTTTTTTTTCTCAAAATTGAATTTGATACTTTGCCACATAGATAAGAGAAATAGACCTTTATAACTAGTTGCGATACTACACAATTCACAAATTCAAACATCTTTTTCCTTTTTTCGCACTTTCAATGAACTAGAAAACTTAAGAAATCTTATCACACTTTCATTTATTTCATTCAACCTTCAAACTTTGTGAAATACCAAACTTACCTTTGTCGCTGTTTTGATGGTTTTGAATTTCTTTAATAGTATAAAGGGGAAAATTTTATATCCATGTTCTATTGTGGATTTTAATCAAAATATTAAATATAATATTTAGTTAATAGTTATTATAATATTGTGTGAGATTAGTTTATGATATTATATATATATTGATTTTTTTGTTATTATATGTTTCTAATTTTTAGGTCTATTGTGTGTCACCTTGGATCAAATTTACAAGTGTGGACTTGACTTAGGTTGAACTTCTATAATCATCTAATTCCAAAAATTTTAAAATATTCTT
Source organism: Cryptomeria japonica (assembly GCF_030272615.1). Taxonomy (NCBI): domain Eukaryota; kingdom Viridiplantae; phylum Streptophyta; class Pinopsida; order Cupressales; family Cupressaceae; genus Cryptomeria; species Cryptomeria japonica. Next base: position 416,039,531 of record NC_081407.1, on the reverse strand, counting down.
GAGTTTCATTTTATTGACCATTTCTCTTTCCATTTTAAGCTAATTTAGGACATGTTATGTTGATTTGTATGGTTGGTTGTTGTATTTGAGGACAATTGTTCACTCATTTAAATTTAATCATGTAGGAGTTACTTAGGATCATGTTGGGATTTCATTGATAGATCATTTATGATAGCATTCTGGTAGTATTTATTAGAGAATCATTAGAGCACATCAAGTTAAAAGTGTACCGTTGCATCTCAATTTAGGTCAACAAAAATTGTTTTAGACATTGAAATAGTTTTGCCAAAATATTTTTGGGCGGAACAAGTTTGCCCATAAGTATGTGGTACAAAGAGATTCAATTGAAACTCTTTCTCAAATTTTTTTATATTGATACATAAATTGGTAAATAGTTTTATATCAATTTTCATATTGACTTAGTTTTGGTTGAAACCCTTTCACCCAAAATTCCTAAGTTAGCAACCCATGTGGTAGTCTAGCCTCTCTTTTGGGGAAAAATAAAAAAAAATGGAACCTTACCTTGAGATTTTCTCCAACCAATAATATTTTTTATGAAAATTGAAAAATACCCTTTGGTAGGGCTCAAAGCTTAGAATTTGACAATAGATTTTTTAATATTTTAAGTAGATTTATTATTTTTAATTTATTACAAGTAGATCATCATGATCAATATAACATTAAAATTTGAACATAGCTATAAACTTTCATCCATCATCATCAGTCTATTACACTTATTTTTTTGTCTCTAAACCTATACTTCAAAGTCATAAAACTAGGTTCATAAGGGTTTGATTGAGAAGAACCTAACCTTCACAATTAGATTGATTTCACAAAAGTGTTTGTAAACATTGTTCAAGTCCTTATACAAATCCAAACACCAAAAATGAAGGCAAATAAGTCTCAAACTGTAGGGATTAGCAAGATTAGGTCTATGAGTTACAATATCACTTTCATGCAAATAAGATCAGTTCTACACTCATGAGGATCACTTTCACATTCATAGAGCTAAGCCAAAATGATGCATAGCCAATTAAACATAGGCAAACAATAGAGTAATTTTTCTAATATTGACAAATGGCTTCTTGACAATTGAATAAAAAAATTGACATCAAAATTAGAGCTAAGTACTCAACTCATTTAATATTCTTATTTTTGTATTTATTAAAGCATTTCTTTTTATTTTTTATGACAAGTCTTAAATCTCTTATCTAATTTAGTTTATTTATACATGAATGCTTGTATTTATTTAACTTGGACAACTAATATAAAACATTTCTTTTATTCACATTTTGTTCAACTTAACTTATCTTAAACACTCTAAGGTTTGTATTTATTTTATTAAGGTTTTAGATCTATTTTTTTCTTATTGATATTATCTTCATTTTATATCTAATTACATGGTTCAATCCACCCATTGTTTTTGTATGATTAGTTTATTTATAGATTATGGTTTGGCCTTTCATCGTATAATTCTTCTTTAAACACTACACATCCACCTTTGTTTGTATTCATACATAAAAAAGATTATCATAATTTCTAAAAAACCATTGTCTTTAGCATTTGTACATGCATTTCTTACCAATTTTGAGATCATAGATATTATTTTCTTCTCTTAATTCCCTTATATGCTGTTCTTTCATGTCTTTTACTCGTATAAAAGTTGATATATATTTTATAGAATTTTATTGATTAATTGTACTTGAAATATCTTTTACTTCATTTTTCTTGTCCTTATTATTTTAGATTCATATTGATTATGACTTTTTTTTTAAAGTGGTAGTGTTATCCATAAACATGGTGATGTTTTACCTTGTAGTGATCTTGATTCACATGCTTTATCTCATGATAGGTAGCTTTATATTCTAGTGACATATCTAGGGATGAAATTGTATGTGATAAATTTTCATCTTTCTTGGTCCCTCATTACATTGCTATAGCTTAAGATGATACTACTCCTACATAAAGCCATTGAATATATCCTTCAGATTGGAGAATTGGATGAAGCACCACCCCAGTGTTTTGAGTTAATGGGATACTTCTGTGGGAATGTGACATAGCTTTGAGGAGTGAAACTGAAATGGTCCAAAGTATTTGACATAATATGGTACAGAGGGAGAAGAGTCAGAGGGAAGTGCATGATTGTTCAGTCCTATGAGTCTGTGAGCATAAGGAAGGGAAGTCCAGCCAATACAAGAAATGTACACAACAGTCTGCACCCCCTACAGATAGCAATTGCATGGGATTTCTTTTGCCTGAGAGAAAGAGACAGAAGTCATATAATTTTTTGTTCTTGGTCATCTTCGCCTTTGATTTGTTTTTTGTTCCTGGTTTTTTTTTTCTTGGAGTAAGTTAATATGCCTAGTCATTGTCGCCTTGGTTTGTTCTTTTGTTCCTAAATTTTTCTTTCAGATCTGACAGAAAGTAAGATTGGTATGATGGGCGTTTCCATCGCGACCAAAACTATGATTGGTGGCTGGATTTTCAATATCTTGATACCTCGTCGAAATCCAATAGAATCATAGATATATGCATTTTGTGATGTAGGTTTTAAGTTTCTTTAATAATGTAATGGGGCAATTGTATATCCATGTTTTGTTGTGGATTTTAATGGGTAGTATAAGTCTCAGTGTGAGTAGTTTATGGTGTTCTATATTTTGACTTTCTTTATTATTAGTATTTGATTTCATTAGTGTGGATTTTATTTAGAATAAAGTTAATAAGGTTTTTGTGATGTAGAATGAATGATGCTAAGTGATTTAATCTATTTTTTTAATATAGTTTGAGATGAACGGTTGGTAAAGAATTAGGTGCAATTGAGTGGCTCAAATTTTGCATGCATCAACCACATTAAATGTTGCTCATTTTTCTTCTCAAAATTGAATTTGATCCTTCGCCACATGGGTAAGAGAAATAGACCTTTTATAACTAGTACTACTACACATTTCACAAACTATAGATATCATGACTTCAAGAACTCATCATTTTGTCTCTTCTTTCTTTCTTCCCACTTCCTCTCTTTCCTTCTCTTCATCTTGTTACACTTTTTTTATTATGTAAACCTTATTGTACTTTGTAAAGTTTGCAAACTTGAAAACATTGTGATGTTACAAACTTAGCATCTTTTTCCTTTTTTTGTTTGCAATCTCAATGTACTGGAAAACTTAAGAACCTTATCACACTTTCATTTATTTCAGGAACCTTCAAACCTTGTGAAATCTCAAACTTTACCTTTCTTTGTCGTAGTTTTGAGGGTTTTCAATTTCTTGAATAGTATACAAGGAAAATTTTCTATGCATATTCTATTGTGGACTTTAATTAGAATGTTAAATATAATAATTAATTAATGGTTATTATAATATTGTATTAAATTATATATATAGTTATTAGTGTTTCTAATTTTTAGTTCTATTATACATATCACCTTGGAACAAATGTACAAGTGTGGATTTGACTTACTTTGAACTTCTACAATCATGAATTAGAATTTTAAAAATATTCAAGTTTCACTTTATTGACCATATTTCTTTCCATTTCAACCTAATTTAGGGTATGTCATCCTGATTTGTATGTTTGAATGTTGTATTTGAGGACACTTGTTCACTCATTTAAATTTAATTGTGTAGGAGTTACTTAGGATCATGTTGGGATTTAAATAATAAATCATTTATGATATCATTCTAGTAATATTTATTAGAGAATCACTAGAGTACATCAAGGTAAAACTCTAGCTTTGCATCGCAATTTAGGCCAACAAAATAGTTTTAGGTAAAGTAGATTTGTCAAAATATCATTGGGTGGAATGATTTTGCCCAAAACTATGTGGTACAAGAGATTCAATTGAAACTCTTTCTCTTAGAATTTTTTTATATTGATACATAAATTCATAATTAGTTTTATATCAATTTTCATATTCACTTAGTTTTGGTTGAAACCCTTTCACCCAAAATTCCTAAGTTGGAAACCCATGCAGTAGTCTAACCTCTCTTTTTAGGAAAATTCAATGAAAATGGAGCTTTAACTTTAGACTTTATCCAACCAATGATATTTTTATGAAAATAAAAAAATACCCTCTAGTAGAGCTCAAAGATTAGAATTTGAAAATAGATTTGTATATATTTTAAGTAGATTTATTATTTTTAGTTTATTACAAGTAGATCATCATGATCAATGTAACATTAAAATAAGAACATAGTTCTAAAATTTCATCCATCATCTTAAGTCTATTACACTTATTTTTTGTCTATTAAACTATAGTTCAAAGTTATAAAGCTAGGTTCATAAGGATTTGATTGAGAAGAACCTAACCTTCGCAATTAGATAGACTCCACAAAGGTATTTGTAAATACTATTCAAGTCCTTATACAAATCCAAACACAAAAATGAAGGCAAATAAGTCTCAAATTCTAGTGCCAAGCTAGATTAGGTCTACAAGTTATAATATCACTTTCATTCATTAAGATCAGTTCTACACTCATGAGAACCATTTTCACACTTAGAGCTAACCTGAGACATTGCATAGTCAATGAAACATAGGCAAACAAAAGAGTGCTTTTTTTAAATATTGACAAATGGATTATTGAAAATTGAATAAAAAATTGGCATCAAAATTAGAGCTATGTACTCAATTCATTTAATTTTTCTAATTTTTGTATTTATTATAACATTTATTTTTTATTTTTGTGACGAGTCTTAAATCTCTTATTTAATTTGGTTTATTTCTACATGAATGCTTGTATTTATTTATCATGGATAATTAATATAAAACATTTCTTTCATTTAGATTTTAATGGAATTAAACTTATATTTTCTATTAAAAAGCAACGTTAACTAGGGCGCCGACCCTTTATATAGTCAGAGACTATAAAAAAGAAAAGCCCACATGCAGTAAAAAACAACACATCAGAGCAAGCCTCATACAAGCAAGGTTGACCAAAAGAAAAGACTTGTCCAACCTTCAACAACTCAAACCCAACTCAAGGAGGAGTCAGGTCACTCGAGCCTTGGGGGGACGGTGAGGACTTCCCCTTTTGCTTGTGACAAACAACAATCCAAACGATATTGTCATTGGGACCATCAAGGGAATGACGAGGTAGTATAGATCCCACTTGGAAACCATCAGTAGAGCCAGCAGAAGGTTGTTGTAGGTCAGCAGCCGACTGTAGCAGAGCGAGAGGGGTTTGTTGCAGAACAGCAGGCTGCTGCAAAACTGGAGGGGTAACTAAACTTATGTTAAACCCTCTAAGGTTTGTATTTATTTTATTAGTGTTTTAGATCTATTTTTTTCTCATTGATATATATATATATATATATATATATATATCTTCATTTTATATCTAATTGTGGTTGGATCCACCCATTATTTTTATATGATTAGTTAGACCATGGTTTGGGCCTTTTTCGTATGATTTCTCTATAAACACTACACACCCACTCTCATTTGTAGTCATGTAAATAAAAAATTTGTCATAATTTCCCATAAACCATTGCCTTCAACATTTGTACATGCATTTTCTACCAATTTTGAGATTATTTTATTATTTTTTGCTTCTAATTACCTCATATGTTGTTCTTTCATGTCTTTTAATCATATGAAAATTGATGTATCTTTAATGGAATTATTGGTTAATTGCGCTTGAGGTATCTTTTCCTCATTAAGTTTTCTCTTTCTTGTCCCTTTATTGGATACCATCACTTCACTAGTCCATGTGATTCATATTGATTATCACTTATTTATTATTAGTGATAGTGTTATCCATAAGCATGATGATGTTTTACCTTGTAGTAATCTTTATTCGCATGCTTTATTTCATGATGATTAGGTAACCCTATACTCTAGTGACATATTCAAGGATGAAACTATGTGTAATGAGTTTCATCTTCCTTAGTCCCTCCTTGCATTGCTATAGCTTATGTTGATACTACTCATACATGTGATATTTATATATCTTGTGAGAATATCCTTTATGTACATCTCATGTGCTTATTTTCCTTGTCTACTTATAGATTCTCTTCAATGTTCTAATCTTTCTTCATCTTTCCTTGAAGATTCAATACTGATGTTGATACACATGTTTCACTTGCCCACTATTATTCTATTCATGATATGTTTAATGATGATCGTAGTGATACTCTCTTTTTTTTCCCATACCGTAATTGACTATTATTTGATTCATTATGATGCACTTTTTTTACACACTTACATTTCATTATGTATACATTCAAAATGAAATAAAAAAAAAAACATCATAATCAAACCAATAAAACGCTCAAAATTCACATGGAAAACCCAAATTGAGTTGAATGTAAAAAAAAAAAATCATTGTCATGTGGGTGGTCAATTTTCCAATATAACATTAGCATTTCCTAAATGACAAGTTGATAGAATTTGATGTAAAATTGAATGCTTGATTAAAAATTATGTATAATGGATTTGATTTATAAATTTGTAAAATAATTTGATGAATGACTAAGATTAAATCTAGAATCTTAGATCTAATCCATGATTTGGGGGCTTGATAAGGAGATGCGACAAACACAAGAGAGCTACAAATTATTTTAATTTTAAATTAAAACAATTATAATTTATCAACTTAATTTTACTATGGAGTTAATAGACCAAATTGGCTAGTTAACTATCTACATGGAGGAGTTAACAAAGTGCACAAGATAATTAAGGGAAGTTGACTATATTCCCTATGCTAGGTTATCCAAGGCTAAAATATGAAGTCCTTTACATACCAAAAGGTATGTGATGCCCAAGTTTGTGAAATTGTGGATTTTGTTTAAGGTTTGTATGGAACAAATTCATCCCCACTTCACTCTATCCTCTTGGAGTAGAGAAAAACCAAAATGAAAATTCCTACCCTAGGATATATTGTCTAATGCCTGGGTATTAGTAGATGAAATGATCTCACTTCATGAGATGCTTAAAAGATATAACCACTTAGCCACAAATCACAATTTCTCCCTCACATTTATATAAGGAGCCAACATATTGGGTTTGGGATTTAGAACTTAGAAATGAAATCCAACTTGATAAAGAACACTAGTAAAAGAGAAAATAAATAACATATAAATCCTTTTATAACCAAGATCACAAAAGGGTTTAAGGATGGAGCTCGCACATCCAACCTTTAGTTAATACAATTGAATGGTGTGATACCTGTAGACACCTAAAAATGTCTCATCGATTACACACTAATTATTCACCTAATTGATTAAATAATTCTTAAATTATTTAACTAAGATAATTAATCTTATTCTTCTTAATTCACATTACTAATTATTCTATTTCTATTTCTAATCAATTAATCATTTAACCCTTTTTCTAAATATTAATTAAATATTTATTATTTAATTGATTGTGATTTTAATCCTTTAATTTAAATAATCTTTATTATTTAATTAAATTCAATTTTTAAATAATTAAATAGTTTCTTTAAATTATTTAATTAACTAATTCATTCTTCAATTCCAATTCCAAATCCCCAAATTCTGATTTCATTTAATTTCATTAGTTCTTCTAATTTCATTAATTCTTCTAATTCTCCAAATTCAAATTCAAATTCTTCTAATTTCTTCTAAATTCAAATACATGTGCATGATTTCAAAAATCAAATTAAATTCCTAAGTCAAGTTCTAAATATATTCAAAGATCAAATTGAATTAAAATAAATTCAATATTTGAATCAATTCTCATGCAAAGATTAAATTGAAAATCTAAATCAAAGTTCAAGCACATGTAATTAAATCAATTATCTCTCCAATCTCTTTTTTATATCTTCTACTTTGCTTTTTTCCAAAAAGATTTCAATGAGTCATCAACCAGTTAACTATTCCATCTATTTTAATTAATTAATTCAATTAATTGATTAATTGCATCATTCTTTAATTATCCTGCAATCATTCTTTTTCATCTTTCAATCAGCTTTTTTATCAATCAGTTAACTCATTTATCTATTCAATCTATTATGTTCCACCTCCAAATCAACAGTTCAACTATCAATCAGCATGTGAGCTCACCTAAGTTCCACCTCTTGATCATTTTGTTCCACCTCTCAATCAATCTCACCTAAAACTCTATAAAATCGGGATCAATTCTCCATTTTCAAGAATCACGAACTTTGAATCATAGTGTCAATTGCAGGTTACCAGTGCAATATTTGAGAGTCGTCATACCACAAAGAAGAGAAGAACAATGGAAGCCATACTCGATCATGGAATAGGGAATTTTGATTAATATTTTACATCCTTGTTGCTTTGACTATATTATTTCATTGGTTTATGTTTTGATTTCTTGAATAGTTAAGGAATTTGTGATTTTCCTTATTTCCTATTTAGTGATGATGATTTTAAGCATATACATTTTGGTGAACCCGATGTGAAACAATAGCTAATTAACCCTCTGTGTTTCTTTTGTGTTTTTGCAGGATCGTACGAATTTTGAGAATTTTTGTAGGTTTTATACGGATTTCGCAGGCAGACCTAACTATTACACATTCGCGCAGACATCATTACGCATTCACGCAGACATCATTATGCATTCACGCAGACATCATTACGCATTCATGCAGACATAATTACATATTCATAATTTTTAGTTTTGCATTATGTTGATTGTGTTTTTCCAATTTCTTATTATCTGTTTTGTCTAATTCCCCTTTCAATTCTGCAAATATGAAGATTTTATCTTTGTATGATGCTTTACATATATGATATCTCATGGCACATAAGGTAAAGTTTAATATTTTAGGTGCTCGAAGAACAACTGAACAAAGAAGGCAAGCCAGACATTACCAGTGAATCTTGAAGGCAGAAAAGAGAATATAAGATTTAGAAGACCAAGAAGCTATTTCCATATTCAACAACCTTGTTCTATCATACACAGTGAAATACGACTTGATTAACATAGACTAGCTGATGAGAGATCTGACTAGGGTCTAACATTCGGTTTTGCAGGTTTCTGGTTTGATTTTTATTTTGTTAGGGTTTTTTAATTCTCTATTTTTCTATCACGCATAAGTTCTATCTCTGTCATGCATTAGTTTTGTCTCTGTCACGCATTTGTGCTGACAGTATCCCGCATTTGTTCAGTCATTATCATGCATTTGTGCAGTAAGTTTTATGCATTTGTCCAGTTATGTTAGTGCATTCGTTCTGTCAGTATCACACATTCATTTAATAGATAGTTTGGCTTTCTGTTTTTTGGTTTTTTGTGTGTTTTTCTAGTTACTGATTCCCTGTTTGCAATGTGTGGTGAAATTATAGAGAAGGCCTGATCATCTTAGACTATTTTGAGACTACTGATAATTTGATTGCAGGATCCTTTAGGATTAACTCAAATTTGGATTTTGGGATTAAAATTGGCATGCATGTTCTCACACTTCATCTTGGTGCTTAAAATAAATCTTGGATTAAAATTGGCATGCATGATCTCACACTTCACTTTGGTGTTTAAAATAGACAGGCACATGCATATCTCACACCTCAGTTTGGACTTTAAAATTGACATGAATCTACCTTATGAATAGAATAAATCACACATTCTTATATATAAGGGAAAAAGAACTTTTTTGTGTCCTGGGTAGACCTATTGTTGCATTAAGTACCTTTCCACCTACCTTCAGGGTCTTGGGAGAGAGGGAAGGGTGATAACGACATCCACTTTTTCTTTTCAGTAGAGGGATATCTTTGATTGGGGATTTCATCACCCCACAAAGGTATTTTGAATTGGGATGCATTGGGGATATCATCTCTCCCAGCGTACTCTCGAGCGGGTTTTTCAAGCCGCTATATAAACATACTGGTCAAGTGGCTAGAGTGTTGAGTGAAGTAGACGTATGTGGGGGCCTTCCCTGCACCGATAAGTTGAACTAAAGCCTTAAGTGGATTTCTCTAAGAATCCATCGTTGGATTGGGACCCCTCAAAATTTACAATAAGAACCAACTTAGTAGCCCAAATCCCACATTCATTGATTCTAGGAGTGTGGATCGTACCCCATTGATACTCTTCATGTACCTTGCATTATGAGATAGAAATCCCTTGGTGATAAGATCTTTGGATCTTCGAGGTAAGAGAGATTGGCATGCCCGAGAAGTGTGTGCCATGGAGTGGAGCCAATGCTGCCAGACTCTCTATTTGTTCGTCTTGTTTCGGTATTTCGTAAGTTCCTCTTTGAATGGTTTCCAATATCCATCCTAAGATTGTCTTTTGTGTTTTTGTATGTATCATTGTGTTAAACCAGTATTGAGTCAGTATTTGGGCTATTTTAGGCCGCACCTTGCATAGCTCTGAACTCTCAGAGTTTGTTAGAACACAATTCATCCATCTATACTTATCTTCAGACATTGTTATCAGAATTGAAAAAAGACCTGTCCCACAAACAGAGTTACTTGAAACAAAGTCTATCTTGAAACATCAAACAGTCCAACAAAGTCCAAAATTTTACATACTTGTGACCATAGGTTTTCCTAGAGTCCTTAGGTTTTTCATCATCCTCATTATAGTCTTCATTTACATCCTCACTTTGCATAAGTCCTTGCATCATCCTTATTATCGTACTCACTATAGTCCTCATTTACATCTTTACTTTGCATAAAGTCCTTGCATAGTCTTGCATAGTCCTTATAAAGTCCTCATTTGTATCCCATTAGTGTCCTCATAATTTTCACATAACTCCTTGTATAATCATCGTAATCTTTGCATAAATCCTTGCAATGTCGTCATAATCCCAGTTTTAGTCCTTGAATAGTCTTCATCCTCATAAAACATAGGGTCAAATCATTATCTCCATTTTGCATTATCTTCAAAATTAGGGTGTTCCCTAGTCCAAGTCCAAAGTTGCATTGTCATTCTTTAGGATTTCATCTTGTCATTCCTTAATCCAATTTGTCAAAAAAATTCAAAAACATAGGTTGCATTTGACATTTTCAGTTGCATTGTCCATTTTCAAAATTCTCAAAATCCAAAAAAAAATAGGGTTGCACTTTCATCCCTTAGTAGCATTTGATTTCATCCGTAAACTTCAAAAAACCAAAAACAAACGGCATATAGTGCAATGGTTCAAACAAGATCTCAAACTTCTAGGAGACAACATTACCCTTATCAAACTTCCAACTTTCGTGGGACCATGTCGTTGCAACAAAACATCAATCATCTCAATCCAACATATTGATGAACTTATAAGGCAGTGAGAGGAGGGGGGTAAATCAATGCAAGCAAAAACAATATAAATCTGATCACCAATTTTAACAACTTAAAACTTGTCAAGCATATAAGAAATATCACCACATAAGCTAATGCCCAATAAAACAAATTCCACATAACACAAGAGATTATATGTGGAAAACCCAAAAGGGAAAAACCATGGTGGGAGTTGGTACCCACAAGATTCACTATCTGCAGAATAGAAATCTTGACTAGTTAAGGTCTTAGAACTATGCCCTGTTAGGAGCAAGCCCAGTTAGGAGTCACCTGGTTAAGGGATTTGAATGATAACCCCTGTTAGGAGAAATGACCTATTAGGATCAACCTCGCAAGAGGATTTGAGACTCTGATTCAGAGCTACCCTGTTAAGGGATTTACAGATTAAGGCATGTTAGTACCTACCCAGTTAGGGGATTTTATTGTTGCAAAATCTTAGGAAAACAACAATGAAAAGATCTTCAAGTAACACCTTTTGTGTCTGATAAGATCCGCTTCCGATCCTTAAAATTTCAACAATAATTCATTACAAAACTTCCCTAAACACTACATAATCTCATTCATAGTATTCTCTCATGAATTCTCTCTTTACACACATACTGAATTTATACCTCATCATACTTTTTATAAACTTTTACATTTAGTTGGCTACAACCTTGGAACAATTTCTTAGGTTCAATGAATCTAGACAAACTTACATCGCACACTTTACATATATCGGCCATCGACATAACAAATTAAAAATTGTGTTGTGTTTCTGATTTAAGTGAGTATATCACTACCGGTTAAGTGTTCTACTAGTTTGTTTGCTCTGTACATTAGATCTTGCTCATCCAGTTGAATCTGCCAATGCGGCTGAGAACGTAACTCCAAATACCTGTCACCAACATCTTTGTAAAACCGCATCATCCAACTCTTCATGAATTGCCTATACTGGTTGTCAGAATCCAACTCTATCTCAATTTACCAGTTGAGATCCTAATTACCGGTTCTCTATAAAAGTGCCATCTCTATCGGTTATAGAAATGGATGATGATTAAAATGATTCTAAAAATTAACGCACTTGTAATGATCAAAAGAAAATTGTTTTTTTTTTTCCAAGTATACTCAATCTTTATTTGTGACTGTTGATCTGTGAATGAATTGAAATGCTTATAATGCAACTGACATTGAATGCTTATAATGCAGATGAATAATGAGCTAATCTAAAAATAATCTAACTAAAAATTATACTACCATTCTTCATATGTTATCTTGTAACAGTGCTTGATTTAATCATTGAGATTTAAAATGTTGTAAGAAAATACAAGCAACTTGACATAATGATCCAAGCTGACCTGAGTATTTTTTACATGGATTTTGATATAGCAAGTTAATAAAAGCAACTTGATATAATGAATCAAGTTGACTTGAGTATTTCTTGCAAAACAGATTTTATTGAAAACCCTAAGGATTATTTTTCTTTCTCCTATTTTGCTTGTCATGTTGGCTTCTTTTAGTTTTAGGTTTAATGTTTATGATGACAAATATAAGACTTATGCTAAATTATTAATATCTAACATGTGTGCCACCTTTATGTTAGGAAGGTTAGTTAATGGCTTGGTTTAGATACTCAATTATTTCATAATTATTTTTTATTATGTATGTCTAATGGTCAGTTGTTTTGTGGCTTGTTGTTTTGTGTTGAACTTGTATGGAATTAGGGCCCTTCCCTACTTACTTAATCAAATACATTAATTCAACCTACCAAAAATATTTGGCATAGAATAAACTACTCATCTTTCAAGCCAACAAACTCTTAAATTGTGTTCAGATACCACAAGACATATTTAATTCCAGGGGGACAATCCATGTTCATTCCGAGCTATTATAGAATCTACAATTGACAAACCTTCTGATTATAAGAGCACAGTGAAGTGTATGTTCCATGCTGCAAACTGAATGAATGATCCATTTGGTCCCTCCTTATCTCCCCCGCTAGCCCCTATTGTATCTCCTGCCTCTCCGCCCCCCCCTCCTTCTTCGAAAAGAGTTGAGTGGTTAGATAGCCTGTCGAAACGGGGTTGGGAGGGATAATATAGTTGACTCAGAGGTAGGCGAAATAAGAATAGATGACTAGTTGCCCCGGGTGGGAATAAGAATTTGATCGAGTGTGGTTCGTCGAGTTGGCCTTTGAGATAGTAGTGGTGAAGGAATAGCTTGCACTGATCGCCTTGCCTTGGGACGTGGAAGATGGGGAATGATTGGATTGGTCACCCACCCCCACCAACCCCCCTGGCCACCAATTTTAACAACTTAAAACTTGTCAAGCATATAAGAAATATCACCACATAAGCTAATGCCCAATAAAACAAATTCCACATAACACAAGAGATTATACATGGAAAACCCAAAAGGGAAAAACCACGGTGGGAGTTGGTACCCACAAGATTCACTATCTACAGAATAGAAATCTTGAACAGTTAAGGTCTTACAACTATGCCCTGTTAGGAGCAGGCTCGGTTAGGAATCACCTAGTTAAGGGATTTGAATGAGAACCCCTGTTAGGAGAAATGACCTATTAGGATCAACCTCGCAAGAGGATTTGAGACTCTGATTCAGAGATACCCTGTTAAGGGATTTACAGATTAAGGCCTATTAGGACCTACCCGGTTAGGGGATTTTATTGTTGCAAAATCTTAGGAAAACAACAGTGAAAAGATCTTCAAGTAACACCTTCTGTGTCTGATAAGATCCGCTTCCGATCCTTAAAACTTCAACAATACTTCATTACAAAACTTCCCTAAACACCGCATAATCTCATTCACAATATTCTCTCATGAATTCTCTCTTTACACACATACTGACTTTAGACCTCATCATACTTTTTATAAAATTTTACATTTAGTCGGCTACAACCTTGGAACAATTTCCTAGGTTCAATGAATCTAGACAAACTTACATCGCACGCTTTACATATATCAGCCATCAACATAACAAATTAAAACTTGTGTCGTGTTACCAATTTAAGTGAGTATATCACTACCGGTTAAGTGTTCTACTAGTTTGTCTACTCTGTACATTAAATCTCGCTCATCCAATTGAATCTACCGATGTGGTTGAGAACATAGCTCCAAATACCTGTCACCAACATCTTTGTAAAGCCGCATCATCCAACTCTTCATGAATTGCCTATACCGGTTGTCGGAATGCAACTCTATCTCAATTTACCAGTTGAGATCCTAATTACCGGTTCTCTATAAAAGTGTCATCTCTATCGGTTATACCTTACTGGTTGGCTTCCAAGACTTGGATAACTACAAAAATATTGTCACCATCAATGAAAACACAAAAACTTAGTCATGAAACATGAATCTCAATCTCTTCATCACATTCACCAATCAATCATATATCGATTCAGTCAAATGCCAACAATCTCCCCCTTTGGCATTGATGGAAACACTTAGGAGAAATTTGTCAACTAAGTGTGCAAAACAAAAATCAACTACATGATAAATAATCTCCCTTGGCAATTGTATGCTATAACAAACAAATACAATACTCATACTATTACATACAAAATTTTGACTCAACTCTTACTCCCCCTTTGACAACAATACCAAATGAAAAATAAAAAATACATGTGATATCAAAATTTGCATAAGAGCATATATATAGATATAAGAGTCATAAAGTTTTTACACAGGAATTCTTGAAAAAACATCACTAAAATGAGACTTCAAATTTTTAAAGTCATTGTGCCATGTCTATAAAGGTATGCCTGTGATCTCCACATGAGTCTTGATTTGTCTAGCTAGCTCCTCCATTGCATCAATAGTGCTCATTTCAGGTGTAGCAAGAATGGCTTCAGATTCCTTGTGTGGTTTCTGTAAGACTTCGACCTTTGGTATAAGTTATGTTTGAAGTTCCTGCAAGGATCTAACTCTCTTCACCTATTCTTGCTCATATACTTTGAGCTTGTGTTGAAGTTCTACAACTGATCTTCCAAAATGAATAGCAGAGCCATTAAGGGGATTAAATGACTCACTTAGAGCCTCAAGTTCATGCTTAGCTTCTTCCCTTTTCTTCTTCAAATCAGCACAAAATAAGGAAAATGTTGAAATAATAGAGAGGATTTTACCTCTGGTTTTCAGTGCTTCCTTCAAATAATCCTTATTAACAGTAAGAGCCACTTTACCTTTATCAATTTTAGACATTAAGTGCTCTGTTGTTTTCTTCTTGTATTTTTTCTCCACATTGACATAGGCTGCATCCTCTCATGACTTCATCTTCTCTCTGATATTATAAAGAAGTTGTCCAAGTTTGTCAATAGGAGTGGCAAAATTTCCTGTATCAGTCTTCGGTAGGAGACTAGACAAAATATCTATTGCCTCCTTCTGTTGTTCCTTCATCCTCTTCTTTTTAGCCCAGGATTGCATGGCAGTTGCAATCTCCGTCAGCTTAGTAGATCTTAGTTTATCCATGTCCAGGGGTCCTTGGATGCTTAATGCATCATCATCTTCTTCATCAACAACTTTGTTTTTACAATCAAGTGACAAAGGTGTCACTATAGGTTCAGTCTTTTCTATCTTATTCTCCTATGTTCGCTCTTTATTTTCAGTTTTCTCTTCTTCCTTTTCCTTTTTAGTTTTTTCAGTCTTCTCTTCTTTCTTTTCTTCATTAATGTCTGTTACCGGTGGCATTTGAATATCTACAGTCTGATTATCTACCGGTGGCTCCTCGTCCTTCTTTTCTTCTTCATCTTTCTTTCCTTCATGCTCCTGATTTTTCTCATGTTGTTCAGACATCTGAACATCTACATCATACACATCTATATTATTAGCAGTATGATCAACATTATCACCATTATCATCATCAGGAATAAACACTGATTCAGTTTGAGTGTTCACCAGTTGGTCATCTAACACAATGTCATTGGGCTTAAAATCAGTAGGTTTAATACCTTCTAGAAAATCTTCACCCTTAAGCTTTACAGGTTCATCATCCTTATCATATTCCACTTCGGTAGGAATTAGACCCAAAGATTTCTTTAACAAAATTTCAGTCTCTTGCTGGACTGATTGGGTCTCACCGATTAACATCCTTGTCAGTCTTTTCTTAGATCTAAAGGGAGATTTTGCTTTCAACAAAATATCATCTAATTCTTCCTTTGTGGCTTCCGGTTGAAGATTTTTGAGTGTGTACTCAACAAATTCTCCATCTTAAATTCATTGCAGCCTGCCACCTTGCATCAATTTTGTTGTATAATGAATTTGAAATTTGCCCTTGCAGTTCAATAAGGAATTTACTATATTTATTCATCATAAAAACAATTGCATCTTCTATTAACCTTTGCTCATTCTCACCAAGATTACCATACAATTTATTCAATCCCTTAAGAACACCATATTCCATAATACTTCTTAATAGTTTATCAAGAGAAGTAGGTTTATTTACCGGTTTCTCTATAGATTTGATAGTGGAGGTTCCAACAACCTTAGATTTCTTACAGGTGGTCCTTAGGACTTTCTTCTCTTTCTCAGATTCAATGTCTTCATCATCTGCATCTATTGGTGCTTGTTCCTTCTTTCTTTTACTAGTTTTAACCGGTGCAATTGGAGGATCAACAACCTTTCCTCTTTTCTAGAATTGAATCTTTGATGATTTTTCTGTTGGTTTCCCTTTCTCAACAGTTGTTCGTTTCTCTTTTTCTGCAGCTTTCCCTTTTCTAGCTCTTGTTTGCATACCGGTGGAGGTGCCGGTTGGAATACTAGATGTTCCAGCCTGTTGAGAAACATGCTTTTCTCTAGCTTCAATAATGGCTTCCTTTGTGAATCCTTCTTGCTCAGCAAAGGCTTCAACTTCCTTTCTAACCTTCTTAGCAATTACCGGTTGGTTAAGTTCTAAGTGCACTTGGAGGAATTTACCCGTATAAGTGCCAAAACATTCTGCTATTGTATCTACCAGTTGGGCAAGAAAATGATCAGTATATGCAACCAAAAGATCTTTATCTACATCATATCCCAT
Organism: Cryptomeria japonica; assembly: GCF_030272615.1. Taxonomy (NCBI): domain Eukaryota; kingdom Viridiplantae; phylum Streptophyta; class Pinopsida; order Cupressales; family Cupressaceae; genus Cryptomeria; species Cryptomeria japonica. The sequence continues at coordinate 416,022,319 of NC_081407.1, read as the reverse complement.
GGGCATCACCCATGTAGTTTGGGGATCAACTACCTCCATCATACAAGTATCTGTGTCCACCATAAAGGAAATTGTGTTTACATAGCGGTTAACTACCTTTGCCAGTATCCCTTCTCTTGCATGCATTTTCTTCTGAAAATCCTTGAAGTATCCCCATGCAATCTTATTAAAATCATTACCAAGCATCCTAATGATATTCTTCATTTGCATCAAAGCAGGTGTACCTCTAATCCATTGAATATCACCAATACTAGGACAAGAATTTTGAAAATAAAAGAATAGACCAAGAATGGGTTGACCAAATTTGAAGGTCAATATTTTGTCCTACTTAATGGCCTCCAAGTTCAGCATCAATTGACTTCTTAATGCTTCAGATAGATCATAATGAACATCTTCTTTGATCATCTGGTAAGAAGTATGAATAGCAGCTACCGGTACACTGTTCATCCCGCTTGAGTAGTATATCCTTTAACCAATCACCATTGAAACACATTTCACTACCAGATCATTGATATTGTTCATTGTCATTGCTCTGCCATCCCCTTTGGATCATGTTATCTTTTCTCCATCATTCTTTGGAACGGATCTAAGTAATGGGACCTCACTGGTGGCACAAAGTTTGGTGACTGCGTGAATCGTTTCCTTAGAAATTTAATGTGGTCGGTCAATCAACATAAACTGATCATGTATCCTGCTAAGCACATATCTAACATGTTCATCAACAAAGACATCAATGAAATTAAGTGCATGATGAAACTGATGAATACAAAGAGGGGGGGTGAATTAGTATACAAAAAATTACTAAACTCAAACACTTTAACAGTTTAGCAGTAAACCGGTAAAATAGTTTTACAAACAAACTGGTTAACACAAATGCAAACCAAACAGAAAATAAGGCATTCACCCACAGAAGAACAATCACCATAACACAAGAGATTTTGACGTGGAAGCCCAAATGTGAAAAACCACGGTGAGATGAAACTCACAAGTAACTATCTGCAGAATAGTAACTAGACCGGTTAAGGTCATACAATGTTCTTTACTAGAACAGATCCTGTTAGGAATCTCAATCTTTGTTAGGAGATAAGTCCGATTAAAGACTACCTTGTGAGAGGATTTTAGATCCATAGTTGTGAATCACCTTGTTAGAGGATTTACAAAGGCTCTGCCAAGCCTACCCAGTTAAGGGTTTCAATACTTGTCGAAGATGTAAGTAATCAACAAGTGAGTGACCTAAATACTAGCACAGTATGCTTGGTTAGATCCTTGATAGCTCATTATTAATGCATTTTAGCATTACTTCAGTCTTCAGACACTTCACACTCTATTTCTTCACACAGACCTATTCTCCTTCTGTAATCGCACATACAACAATATCAACAATCACCTTAAACCCTAACAACAACTAAAACCCTAGACATGATGTCCTTATAAAGGAATTTGATTTCATGTCGGTCCAATAGGATTACATTGCAAGTTCCTAGGTTCAGTGTATCTAGACACATTTGGTAACACGACACAAAATCACTGCAAAAGTGTCGGTGGATGGTAACTCATCACAAAAATAATACCAGTTGGTAACTCATCACAGAGTATTACCGGTTCATACATTTACCGATTACCGGTTGGTAACTCAGAGTAATACCGGTTCAGTTATTAAACAGATTACCAGTTGACAAAAATGAAGACTGGGAAAATGATAACTACTGCTTTAGTTCCTTCGTCCTGTTCCGCTTGAGGTCTTGATGCCGCTTGGGTCTTCATACCACTTGAGATCGGTAAACACTTTTCTGCATAACACCGATAGTCTCAAGACTACTACATAATATCGGTTAGGAACAAATACCGGTTGAGCATAACTCATTCCTACCAAAAGTGATCTCAAAGCTAGTGTGTGTCCATCAATGACAATCACAACATAATCATCAAAAATGCCAACAGAAACCCTTTGTCAGTAACCTTCTTGTATTGATTCTTCAAAATACCATTATCATCACACAGTGCTCTATATTGATCAAAAATAGCTGTCATACCCAAATCTTCCAATTTGTAATAGTAAAATGATCTAACATCTTCAACATGTAATACATCGTAAGGAATGCTAGATAAGGCTCAGACGGGATTAGTTTCTTCGGATTTAAATGAATTTCTTTTGAATTTAGGTCGTGGCCTATCGGTAACATCAACTAGACTTGGTGTATCCATTTTCAACAAATCAAACTTCAGAAACAGATAACAAGATTCTTGATAAATAACTTTTCCCGCTTCTGCACTAGGGTTTTAGACATTGACAAAGCTCTCTAAATCATTTGCTGATCATAAATCACACTAGATCACTTGAATCTTTGTCAAATAGGTTAAATGTTACAAACACAAGTTTTGTTGTTCTCGATTCATTCTCCAAGTGCTCATACAAATGAAATGTGACAAATAAAATTCAAAAAGTTCCTTTTATTTGCCCATTATCTATTGCATTAAATGCCATTACCGGTAAAACCCTAAAATATCTTATAACACAATACTGGCTCACTTAACACATCACACCTACCGGTTTGATTACAAAATCACTTCTTAACATCATATTGCATCAAAGTGTGCATATTTAATATACATCATGGTCCTTCGGGGGGTTCTAAAATGGATCTAACATTAAATTCCCCCTAAAATTTTAAACAACATAGTTTGTCGATGAAGGGTTCTCCATACTGGGTGAAGAAATAGGATCTTGACATGATTTGACTTCCGTTATCTCATCATCCTTCTTTTTCTAGATTCTATCCATTTCAGCTCTGGTCTCCTCCACATCAACTTTCATCTTCCCTTTCCGATCAGCAAATTGATTCACCTTAGCTCTACAAAACTTTGCAATATGTCCCGATTTATAACAATGATAACAAGCCATACTAGATGCTCTCCAAGGTCCATCATTTCATCTGCCAATCCTTCTTTTGCAGTTCAAAGCTACATGACCATAGTTATGACAGATTGAGCACACACCATTCATTCTCTTCTCCATCTCATAGGGTCTTTGCCAATTTGTACTTTTCTAGTCATTGAAATTCCTTCTCCAATCACCAATAGATCTTTGATTCATGTGAGGAGTTGGATTATTTTCTCCATACCCACATTCAATAGATCTATGCCCATACATCTTGCATGTCTAACAATAACCTTCAAATCTTCTAGGCATATATCTCTGATAAGTATTAGGTCTATAACTGCTAGCAACATCAGATATGTTTCTACAAACATTACCAGTGTGTCCTAGCTTATGACAATTGAAACAAATAGGCTTATAGGATTTCTTATTGGTGGGTTTCTGAGTCTTAGGAGTAGGTTTACCTTCATGCATGTTGTTCTTTGTACCGGAAGGCTCACCTTTCTCAAATGTATTATAACCCAATCCAATTGTATCACCGTTCATCTGATAACTTAGTGATGAATAGTGAGTACCAAACTGGTACTGAGAGGGGGGGGTGAATCAGTACAGGCACAAAAACTTTTCCTGAACCAGTTTGATTGTAGACTATAAACTACTGGCAATCCCTAACACCGGTCCAAAACATATTAGTACCGGCTAAACACAATGCAACTATAAAAGACATGAATCGGTCAATCTTCTTAGCTTTTCATACAGCCTACTCCCTCATTTCCACTTTGTCCTTATGCATAAATAGATAATCTATCATCAGAGATATAATAACTTGCTAGATCAACATGATTCACCGCTTGACAAAAAAAAAAAAACATCACACATGACACACATATTTTTCACATGGAAACCCAACTGGGAAAAACCACGGTGGGGATGAATACCCACAAGCTGTTTTGAACTCCTTAGAAGTCCGCTCTGTTAGAAGCCTAGTCTAGTTGAGGATAGTTACAACAGGTTCTGTTAGGAACCGATCCTGTTAGGGATCACCGGGTTAAGGGATGGCTAGAATACTCAGTTAAGGGTTAAACCCTGTTAGAGGTTACCTTGTTAGAGGATTTTATGAACTCAATGGCTTTGGGTCACCCTGTTAAAGGATTTACAGCAAGCTAGTTAAAGCTACCATGTTAAGAGATTTTCTAACTGTTGAAGTGATTAGAGATCAATAGGTATTACAATGATCTGGTAATAGCACTCAAAGCCAATGTAGATCCGCTTTAGTTCCTTCCTTCTGCACACACACTATGCAGGTATCAATCCTCTCAACTGGTCTGGCAAGAATCATGTATCTCTGCACATAGATACACACACAACATTTTCCAACCACCTTAGCATTAAACACCACATCGACCTTATAGGAAATAGATAGGTCGGTAGCATAAACCCTAATCCCTAAACACTTAGGTTGAGAAATTTAGTCAGTTCAATCCTGACCATTGAACACTTTGCATTTGAATACAATAGTCTTGAACAGATCTCAAGACATTCTCCATCCTTCATTCTTCGCCGCGTCTTGGAGGTGATAACCCATCATGCGTTCTCCATTGTTTGGCTCTAGTATGCAAATCTAGATTCTTGGATATGTTAATTACACTTGTATTGTCATAGAATATACTTACCGGTTCAGATACAGGAACTTTGAAGCCATTCAATACATGCTTCATCCAAATAGTCTGGGTACAGTTCATAAAAGCTGCAACATACTTCGCTTCTATTGTAGACTGAGAGATACAGCTCTGCTTTTTACTCATCCATGAGACCAATCTACCACCGAGAAAGAATGCACCATCGGTTGTGCTCTTTCGTTCATCTACATTACCATCCCAATCAGCATCTATGAACACTTTTAGGTTGAACTCATTATTGTATGGATACCATAACCCATAGTTAATAGTTCCCTTCAGATATCTAAGAATCCGCTTGACTGCTACCAAGTGGGATTCTCTTGGGCTTTGCTGAAACCGATCGGTAATACCCATTGCATGTGCAATTTCTGGTCTACTATGTACTACATAATGCAACTTACCAATCATTTATCGGTATTCCTTCTCATTTACCAATGCTGAGTCATCCCCTTTTGATAGTTTACAACTGGTCACCATTAGTGTACCAACCGGTTTACTATCTTCCATGCCAAAGGTCTTCAACACTTATTTGACATACTTGGACTGAGTAATAAAGATTCCATTTTTCATTTGCTGAATCCGCAGTCCAATGAAGAACTTAATTTTCCCTATGAGTGACATTTCAAACTCCTTTTTCATCTCATCTACAAAGTCATGACTCATCTTGTCATCTCCACCAAAGATTATGTCATCAACAAATACTTCATAGATTAGAATCTGATCTCCTTCTGATTTCAAGTAGATATTGCTATCTTCACTTGTTCTTTCAAATCCAATCTTCACAAGATGGGAATGCAAGCATTCATACCATGCTCTTGGTGCCTGCTTCAGCCCATATAAGGCTTTATGTAGCCTACACACCATGTCACTATCTTGTGATAGGACAAACCTATTTGGTTTCTCTATATACACCTCCTCTTCAAGTATTCCATTTAAAAATGCAGATTTTACATCCATTTGGTATACCTTGAATCCTTTAAAAGTTGCATATGCAAGAAGCATACAAACTCCTTCCAATATTGATACTGGAGCAAAGGTTTCTCCATAGTCTTGTTTTTCTTCTTGGGCATATCCTTTACATACTAGTCTGGCCTTGTTCATTACCACTGTTCCATCCTCATTCAGTTTATTTCTGAAGACCCATTTGGTTCCAATGACATTTTTATGCTCTGGTCTGGGTACCAGAGACCATGTGCCATTCTTCTCTATCTGGTCAAGTTCCTCCTCCATTGCCTTGATCCAGTCTTCATCTTTATGTGCCTCTTTGAATGATTTAGGCTCAAATTCAGAGATCATACATGAGCTTTCTCTAACCTTTCTTCTTGTAATAATTTCTGCATCTTTGTCTCCTATGATCTGCTTTGGATCATGATTGAGTTTGACATACCTAGGTATGTTCTTAACAGCTTCCTCTTGCTTTTCTTCATCAACATCTACCGGTGTAGGAGCACAATTGCTGGTACTGGGTTGATTTGCAACCGGTTCCTAGAAGGTTACTACCGGTTCATCTCCTACATCCTCTCTGCCAGTTTCCTCTGATTTCTCAGAGTTTTCATCAACCATAACATTAATGCTTTCAACAATTCTCTAAGTCCTATTGTTGAAATATTTGAGAGCTTTTCTCTTAGTGGAATACCCTAGGAACATTCCCTCGTCACATTTTGCATCAAAATTGCTTTGATGTTCACTCCTCTTGATATAACATTTACTACCAAACACTCTGAAGTAGCTTACCATTGGTGTCTTACCAGTCCAGTACTCATAAGGAGTCTTATCCTTTCCTTTCTTGATGAGTACCCAGTTCATTGTGTAGACTGTAGTGCTCACCGCTTATCTCCAAAAGGTGTGAGTGACCTTTCCTTGGATCAACATAGTTCTAGCCGCTTCAACCACAGTCTGGTTGTTTCTCTTTGCTAGGCCATTCTGTTGTGGAGTCCGAGGGGAAGACAGTTGCCTCTTGATGCCATTCTCTTCACAATATTTGTTGAATTCACCAGAAGTGAATTCTCCTCCTTGATCAGTTCTAAGGCATTTGATTCTTCTACCGCTTTCCTTTTCTACCAGTTCTCTGAAGGTTTTGAACTTTCCAAAGGCTTCAAACTTTTCCTTCAAGAATGTGACCCACATCATTCTTGAGCAATCATCAATAAGAATCATAAAATACCTATCTCCCTGCACACTCCTAGTTTTCATAGGACCACACAAATCAGTATGCACAAGATCAGGTAAGTTGTCAGCAGTAAAAGATTTACCTTTGAAGGTTGAGGAAGACATTTTCCCCAGTTGACATTCTCTGCACAAAGTATTTTCCGGTTTGCTCAGCATCGGCAGTTCTCTAACTACCTTGATCTTACTGGCCTTCACTATGTTATTAAGTTTACATGGTAGAGTCTCCTATGCCATATCCAACTATCATCAAACTTAGCCATAAGACATGTACTTATATTTGCATTCAGCTAAAATAAGTTAGCTTTGGTCTGCATACCGATGGCCATCAGTTGACCATTATTTCCTTTGATTTTGCACACTCCTTTTTTGAATTCCAGAATGAGTCCATTGTCATTCAGTAGGGAAACACTCAATAGATTGTGTCTGAGACCTTCCACCCAATACACATTGTCAGCACTGCTCTTTCCATTTAGAGAGATGGACCCTCTGCCTTTGACCATACATGGTGCATCATTACCAAAGCGAACCACCCCACCATCATACTCTTCCAGAGATATAAACTTGCTCCAATTACCAGTCATATGGTGAGAACAACCACTGTCAATAATCCACTCATTGGAATTATCAAAGCGGGATACAAGAACCTTTTTGTCTGACACATCCTCCTTGACTACAACAAACACAATATCTTCATTTTCTTCATCTTCTGATTCCTCATCTGTGACACCTTCATCAACTGCTACAAAACAGTTTCTCTGGTTTCCTCCTTTGAATTTCTTGAACCTTTCCGGTTTGTCCTTGTTGTCACCATTTGGACAGTTTATAGCGATGTGTTCTATCTGGTTACAAGAGAAGCATTTCAAAGTAATCTTACCTCTGTATTTGTTGGTTCCCTTAGGAAGTCTCTTGGCAAGAAGAGCTTCAAATTCCATCAGAATCTCCTCATCATCCATTTCTCTGCGCTGTCTTGGTTCACCACTTGTGCTTGCTTCTTTTCCTTTTCTGGATGGTGCAGCAGATGCTCTAAAAGATGATTCAGTCTTCTGAACACTACCATCAAAATTATTTAGCTCATAGGCTGTCAACTTTGCAATAATGGAGTCTAGGGATACCTTAGTCTTGTCTATTGATCTCAACTCCTGAATAACAACAACCCTTATTGCATAGACCGGTAATAGGGATCTCAAAAATTTGCTAACAACAGTGGAATCTTCCATTTTACCACCTGCACTCTTGATATCTCCAACAACAGTTTTGATTCTTATTCAATATTGTTGAATGGTCTCACCTTCAACCATCCACATGTCTTCAAACTTCCCTCTAAGGCTTTCTTCCTTAGCTTGTTTTACATGCTCATCACTGCCATAGATATTCTCAAGAGTATCCCATACTTCTTTGGTATCTTCTTTATCCTGGACATCAATAAACTCAATGTCAGGTAAACTACTGATTAGGGCTTCCATGACTTGCCCATTCTCCTTAATCTCTCTCTTTTGGTCATCGGTGAGAGTACCGGTAGGGATAACATAAACATTCTCAACATATCTCCAATGTTGAGCACCCATGCTTCTGATGTATATCTTCATTCTATCCTTCCATATTTTAAAGTTATCTCTATTGAATTTTGGACCTTCCCTCTTCATCATTACAATAGGATCTTTCCCTAAAGCAGTTAAGCTTACAACACAGAGGACCTAGAGGGCGCTCTGTTACCAATTGATAACTTAGTGATGAATAGTGAGTACCAAACCAGTACTGAGGGGGGGGGGTGAATCAGTACAGGCACAAAAACTTTTCCTAAACCAATTTGATTACAGACTGTAAACTACAGGCAATCCCTAACACCGGTCCAAAACAGATTTGTACCAGTTAAACACAGTGCAACTGTGAAAGACATGAACTGGTCAATCTTATTAGATTTTCATGCAACCTACTCCCTCACTTCCACTTTGTCCTTATGCATAAATAGATAATCTATCATCAGAGATATAATAACTTGCTAGATCAATATGATTCACCGCTTGACAGAAAACAACAAAGTATCACATGAAAAGGACATCACACATGACACACATATTTTTCACGTGGAAACCCAACTGGGAAAACCCATGGTGGGGATGAATACCAACAAGATGTTTTGAACTCTTTAGAAGTCCACTATGTTAGAAGCCTAGTCCAGTTGAGGACAGTTACAATAGGTTCTATTAGGAACCGATCCTATTAGGGATAACCCAGTTAAGGGAAGGCTAGAATACCCGGTTAAGGGTTAAACCCTGTTAGAGGTTACCTTGTTAGAGGATTTTATGAACTCAATGGCTTTGAGTCACCCTGTTAAAGGATTTATAGTAAGCTGGTTAACGCTACCCTATTAAGGGATTTTCCAATTGTTGAAGTGATTAGAGATCAATAGGTATTACAATGATCTGGTAATATCACTCAATGCCAATGTAGATCCGCTTTAGTTCCTTCCTTCTACACACACACTATGCAGGTATCAATCCTCTCAACTGGTCTAGCAAGAATCATGTATCTCTGCACATAGATACACACACAACATTTGCCAACCACCTCAGCGTTAAACACCACATTGACCTTATAGGAAATAGATAGGTCGGTAGCATAAACCCTAAACCCTTAACACTTAGGTTGATAAATTTAGTCAGTTCAATCCTGACCATTGAACACTTTGCATTTAAATACAACGGTCTTGAACAGATCTCAAGACATTCTCCATCGTTCGTTCTTCACCGCTTCTTGGAGGTGATAACCCATCACGCATTCTCCATCGTTTGCAAAGACTTTACACATTCCCGAGATAGATAGGATCAATCTCCTTCATGCAAGATCCTTCACGTGCATGACGCTGACGTGGCAACACAATCTGATCTCCATTACAATGCTGACTCATCACACAATCCCATCGATTGAAACACATAGGCTTGAAACACTTCAATCGGAAACCCTGAAGTTGAGACTACCAACTGGTAGCTATGCCATATGAACCCTAGATATAAAACATTCCATATACCGGTTCTCATTCCGACATACCAGTTCTGGTTCACAACATCATACCGGTTCACTTGGACAAGCATACCACTTCACTTTTTCACATATGCCGGTTCACAGCATATTACCGGTTCATTCTTTATCATGTTACCGGTTCACTCTTCAGCATATTACCGGTTCTCTTTCAGCATATTGACATCATTGACAACACAATATCATCATTTCAACATATTTTGCATATATGCCAACATCATCCTTTGAGATTGGATCTGTTCATCATGCATGGTAGAACAACTCTTGTTAAACTTTGGAAGCTTCTCATTTACATCAGCAAGTTCTTTTGTAAGATATTCATTCCTTTTAATGAGAGTCTCTCTAAGAGACATTGCCATATCAAGATCTGCTTTGGTTTCTCTTTTTCTTCTTTCTCCTCTCGAAGGTAAGCGGTCAGGGTTTCAACCTCTTGATTCAGTTTAAATATCTCATGTTCTGTGTCGTTGATCTTATCTTCAGCTTCCCTCCTTACTTCAAGTCTGGACTCATCCGGATAGTTAGGGCTTCAAGCTCTCTCCTTAAGTTAGTTTTCTCACCATTCAGTTTCTCCACTTCCTCAACCAATTCATCTATGTTCACTTCATCAAAAGAGCTGCTTTCAAAGACTTCCAAGAGTTGTTTAGGAAGCTTTTTCCTTTTAGCAAGTGAAATTTTATGCTTGCCTCTCAATGTTTCTAGGGCTTCCTCAGTTTCAGCCAGTTTATAAGACATCTCTCTATAACTCATATCCCCCATGTCTTCCTTAGGGATCCTTCCCAAGAGGTTAAGCCTCAAAGAAGGTTGGCTCTGATACCAATTGATGAACTTATAAGGCACTGAGAGGGGGGGTGAATCAGTGCAAGCAGAAACAATATAAATCTGATCACCAACTTTAACAACTTAAAACTTGTCAAGCATATAAGAAATATCACCACATAAGATAATCCCCAATAAAATAAATTCCACATAACACAAGATATTATATGTGGAAAACCCAAAAGGGAAAAACTACGATGGGAGTTGGTACCCACAAGATTCACTAGCTGCAGATTAGAAATCTTGATCATTTAAGGTCTTATAACTATGCCCTATTAGGAGTAGACCCAGTTAGGAGTCACCTGGTTAAGGGATTTAAATGATAAGCCCTATTAAGAGCAATGACCTATTAAGATCAACCTCACAAGAGGATTTGAGACTCTGATTCAGAGCTACCCTATTAGGGTATTTATAGAATAAGACCTGTTAGGACCTACCCAGATAGGGGATTTTGCTGCTGCAAATTGTTATGAAAACAATAGTGAAAACATCTTCAAGTAACTCCTTCTGTGTCTGATAAGATCCGCTTTTGATCCTTAAAACTTCACCAATACTTCAATTTAGAACTTCCCTAAACACTACATAATCTCATTCACAATATTCCCTCATGAATTCTCTCTTTACACACATACTGACTTTATACCTCATCACACTTTTTATAAACTTTTACATTTAGTCGGCTACAACCTTGGAACAATTTACTAAGTTCAATTAATCTAGACAAACTCACATCTCACACTTTACATATATCGGCCATTGACATAAGAAATTAAAAGTTGTGTCGTGTTACCGATTTAAGTGAGTATATCAGTACCAATTAAGTGTTCTACTAGTTTGTCTGCTCTATACATTAAATCTCGCTCGTCGAGTTGAATCTGCTAATGCGGTTGAGAACATAGCTCCAAATACTTGTCACCAACATCGCTATAAAACTGCATCATCCAACTCTCCATGAATCGCCTGTACCAATTGTTGAAATGCAACTCTATCTCAATTTACTGGTTGAGATCCTAATTATCGGTTCTCTATAAAACTGTCATTTGTACAAGATTTTGCACCCCCAACAGATGCTACCTATGCCTTAATGATGAATAATCCTTAAACCTTATTTTATTCATTTTCCTTTTTCCAACCTATATGTTCAATGCTTTTTCAGTTACGGGCTTTAAATTGGGTGTTTCCTGAGGAGATTCAAGAATGTCTTCTAGAAAGAAAGGAATAATAGAATTTTTAGGAATGCCATTAACTCCCCTAAAGTGGTGTGGGCTAAGATAAAATACAATCTTGTTGAGAATGTGATGGCTATTGGATCTCATTATTGCAACAGTAAGGAAGAGTGTGAAGTTTTAAGGAGCTGGAATATCCTAGCCTCAATGGACAAAAATACCAACTAACTCAATAGAAGGATGTATTGCTGGTCTTCTCCTCCTGATGATTGGATTAAGGCTAACTTTGATGGGGCTGCTAAAGGGAACCCACGACCATCTGACTGTGGTGGAGTTATCCGAAATAGTGTTGGCTTTTGCATGGGGGCGGTTGCCTTCCCCTTGGGGAACCAAACTAATCACTTGGTTGAAGCTATGGGCGCCCTCCACACCATAAAATTAGCGCATCAACTAGGAGCCAAAAATATATGGCTGGACGGAGACTCTAATAATATAATCAATTGCCTCCTTGGTAAGCAACAACCATCGTGGATGATTAAAAATATTATCGACATGGACGAGGAGTTGCTTGAAAGATTCGACCAATATTACATCTCGTCATTATAGAGAGTCCAACAAGAGTGTTGATTGGGTTGCCAAGAAGGTAGTACGGAGTGGGCAGATAAAGATTTGATATGGAGAGGGGGAGATCCCTCAAGTGGCACGTGACATTTTAAATTATGAGAGATATCATGGAAAATAAGGAAGGATTTGATATCATTTATCGATATGGTAGGGGTGGTTGTAGCTTCATGAAATGGTTTCGTAATCAACCGAGAAGGAGGTACACCATTAATTTCCATAGCATCTCGCATGCTTTGTGGGTTCTTCTTTCCATCTAGAGAGGAAGCTTGAGAAATATCTATTTTCTTCTAGAGGCTTCTTCTTTGTTTCTTAAACAAAGAAAGTTTGCAGAGAAGAGTGGTATTTGCTGGAATTTACATTTTGTTAATACTGATAAGAAGATGGGGGAAATCATAAGTGTATGCAGGGAAATGTGGTGATGAAAATGAATAACTCAAATCCAGAATACCCACACACCAATGAGACTCTTGGTGCAAGTATATGAACTGATTCAATCAATTCAACTTCCCAAGGGTGTCCCATTGTTCTCTATCTCACAAGATCCCTATAATCAATGTGTTTCTCTCATACCACTAAGGAAAGTGACTTAGGAATGACAACTCCAAGAATGAGTGATGTTTGATTTATATGCATGAATGCATTCTAAGATGTATGATATTGAAAATATGATGATTAAGTTAGCATAAAGATGATGATATGATAAAATATTAGCAAATTATCCTAGCAAATGATCTACTATCCTAACATGAATATTCTATGATGTATTTAAAATGCTTCTAAATGCTATTATGATAATTTAACAAAGAGAGGCTAAATGTTTAGTAATTTAGGCTATAATTTAGATGCATGAAAACTTGGAGATTATGAAAATGAGGAATGAGAGCTCTATTTATAGGGAAAATAGGGCAATGGATGGTCAAGATTGAATAATCGTAACAAAGGATAGGATTGAAAGTTAATCAATCCATGTTTACAATTCTCACCAATGAAATGGTGACAATTGTCAACAAGAGGTTGCTTGAGAGGAGATGTAAGAAGCATTAAATGCTCTATAAGACATGAAGGTTACCCTAGGAGGTAAGGGTTAAGGTTAGGTTATGGTTATCTTTTGGATAAAGCTTTTACTCAAGGGGTAAACTCTTGTGCAAGGGTTAAAGGGATAACCAAGGTTAAAGCCATGAATGCTTGATGAGACTCTTGAGTTAGATGAGGGTTAAGATAGAGAGAAAGTCTCTAATCATGCAAGAAGGTTGAGTTAACCATTAATGGTTAGGAAGAATTTGAGGGTTAACTTGTTGAAGACATAAAGCCTTTAATGCATTTCAAAGACTTTGGAGGTTTTGAGAAGTGACTTCTCTTTGCTTAGGAATGTGACAATAATTAGGAGATGAATTGGAAGTGATTAGAAGAATCTAGAAGGGGTTTAGGAGGCAAGTGGGAGATGTAAGAAAATGCAAGTGGATGGAGGAGGATTTTCATTAAAATAAAATTACTTTATTTCAACAAAATAGATGCAACTTGCATAAATACAAGTGGGGGATTTAATAAATAAATTAGATTTATTTATTTGCAAGGATTAATTTAATTAAAAGAAAATTTAATTAAAAAGAGAGAAAGGGGATTTAATTAAATAAAGTGATTTATTTAATTAAAGGATAGAAAAGGTTTAGGTGAATTTAATTAAATAAATAGAGTAATTCATTTAATCAAATAGATGAAAATGAAGAAATAAATTAAATAAAATTTAATTAATAAGAGGAGTGGGGTTAAAATAAAAATTAAATATTCATTTAGGAAAGTGGTCAGATTTATATGTCTATAGTAAGCACACAAAGGCTACGGAATTTGATAAATGGTGGGACCGTCCCTAGGTTTGGGTTGTGCTACAAGCAGCAAAAATGTCGGATTACATGGAAAGAATGCAAGAAAGAAGACCTTAAATCACTAGGATTTTCAAACAGGGGTGGAAAAAGGCCACCCTGACCATTGGTAGCATGAAGGTTAAGGTTAATGAGACCATGATTGCAGAGGAAACTAGTTTTCCGATGGATGGAATCAAATTCTACAGGGACCAGAAGCTGTCGGAATTTGTTGTGAAGAAATTCCCCAAGGACGAGGTGGAGAAAGTGAAACTGGTCAAGGGAATCCATACATACTACTCCCCTAAGGTAATCAAGTTGCTTTGGCGATGTATTTTGTTTGCTGTCATGGAATTCATAACTTTAGATGGTAGATATACCAGAGTTTATAGTTACCATTTTGTTATTCTTAATCATTTTTGGCACAAGGAGAAAATTTCCCTCCCCTACTACCTATTTTGTGCCCTAAATGTCGGGATTATGGATTCTATCTCTAATCCCAAAACTAACCCTGCATTACACGAGGGTCTTATGGTGGTCCTATAGAACCATATCAAGAACACCACTGTTCAACAGGCTATATCTGAGGTATCTGAGTCATATGACAAAGATTATGAAGGATACAACACAGAGGCGAATGTCGAGGTGGAATCCCATACCACCGGGTCAAGCAAGCGTAAAAGGAAAACCAGCCAAGAGGAACAAGGTAAAGGGTTGGTTAGTTAAAAAAAGAAGGGGGAGGATGATGATAGTTGGTATAAGGAAGAAGAGGAGAGTGAAGATGACATTGAGACAAACAGCGAGGAGGATCAAATTATCTCAAGCCAGAAGAGAAAGGGGAGGATGTTGAGAGGTGAGGAGTGGGAAACCAAGAACCGCTCGCCTCTTCCTACCAACTCCAAGGATCAGAGTAAGGGCTTGGGTAGGGAGAATAACCCCAACAAGGAAATTAAGATAGCTGAGTGGAAGGAGGTGGGTCTGGAGGTGAACTTGGACCTTGTGGGAGATGAGGCTCAGGATGGCTCCCCTCTGGACTTCTACCTCTGTATCAAAAATGGAATGGACTACTTCAATAGGGTCTTCTTTTGGATATAGAAGGAAATTAAAAACATAAAAGCTAAACAGGTCCTGGAAGCTACCAAATTTGAAGCTTTGGAAGCTATTGGCACTGGAAAATTCAACTCTCTACCTAACTGCTAAAGTGAAATTACTAAAGTTATCAGCAATGCAGAGGAAATTATAAATACCCAATGCAATAGATTTAAAACCATGGAAGATAGATCAAGGGAAACTGAAAAGAAGATGGAAGGGATTGAGAAGACCCTCAAAATGATTGGGGAGCAGAGTTACAAGATTTTAAACGCCACTTCTGATAGTATCAAGGTCCTTATTAGCAAAATCGAACAAGTTTACGGGGATAAGGCCCTCGAGGACACTACTGAGGAGAAGGATGGAACCCCTGAAGATAAGGAAGCGGATCCTGGAAAAAGAACAAGAGAAAGTACCAAGAAGAAGCAAAACCAAAGCAGGGACATTGAAGATCTCAAGAGGACTGTTGTGACAATGGAGAAATTGGAGTTGGAAGTTGTCGAATTGCTAAATAACTTCACCTAGGCTTGATTGTTTTTCTCTGCTTTTTCTACTATCTGGTGTTTAGTTTCTTTGTTTTGTGTCTTTTCTACTGCTAGATTTTTGTTTTCGGCCAGCTGTCCTTTATGTGGTTATTGTCTTTTGTTTTTCTAGTGGACTCTGATGACTATCTTTTCAATATCTGATGTAAAGGGTTTTAGGGACCCTTCAAAACCTGTTTTCCCCCAATCAAAAATGATTCCAAGTGTATTTACAAACATGTCATCCTTTGTATATCAATTGAACATGGTCAACGTGTCACATATCATGCAATAATGTCATCTACCCATGTCTAGCAATGACTCTTCCCATCAAGAATTTGCACTTCAAGTAGCCTCCATATCTTCCACCATTTTATCACACCCTGAAGTCACACAAGAGCAGTCTACACCATCTCTATCCAATAACATAACCTCCCAAGGACTATCAACATTTGGAGCTTTGCGATGATGTCGATTCCATACTCCTCGTGTTACAAGCTAGGGTTGTCGTTGCACCAAAAGATCGACCTGTCAATGCGCGATACAACCACTAGAATTATATAATCCACAGGAGGTTGTTAAACCATGTTACGAATCCTCATGAGGGATGTTGGCCCACTGCCAACAATCTCCCTCCCAACGTCACTCACTACACCCTGTGTGATTCGAACTTGTGACCAAGCTCTGATACCACTTGTTACAAGCTAGGGTTGTCATTGCACCAAAAGATCGACCTGTTAATGCCCCATACAACCACTAGACTTATAGAATCTACAGGAGGTTGTTAAACCATGTCACAAATCCCCGTGAGGGACGTTGGCCCACTGCTAACACCTCGCACTGATTTGAGTACATCAGGCTACACCGAAGACCTATTGCCTATGGCCCACCAATAAGTGGCGAAAATCCATCTTCGTTTTTTATTGATTTTATTTATTTTGGTCAGGTTTTTCAATTTTGGGTCGGATTTTGCCAGTTTAGCGCATCGGGTAAGTTGTCTACCGTATATGATAGGAGTGTTATCGCATAGAAAAACCCTAGGATTTTTAGCATCTGGGGACAACATTGTAGAATAGTTAGGGGTAGGTTAGCGCATAGAATGATTTAGCACATGGGGTCTTCATAGAAGCATAATGGGTAGGTTGGGTAGCACATAGGATAACCTTGCGTGTTGGGTAAAGAGGGTAGCGCTAATGGAGTTCCAATTAGCACATGGGATACGTTTAGTGCATAGGGTTTGATTTTTAGCGCATTGATGGAAAAGACTAGCATATAGGTGGCAACTTAGCACTTAGGAGTCCTTGTTTACCAATTAGGCTCCAAAGTTGGTAAAAAAGTGTTTAACAAGAATGTGTTGTGGGTCGAATAGATTAGATAGATTGCGTAGATGTCGATATGTGTCTGTTGATTGCTCTGATACAGTTCCTGATCCAATGTGAGTCTTGATTTGTGATGATGTTTGATTCTGATATGTTGTTGTAGGATGATATGAGTCTTGTTATTGTCAATATGAATAGCTTTTGATATGGGTTGTTGAGTTTATTTGAGTCTCGATTTATTTTTGATATGGATCTTGATTTTTTTTATTTCGATATGAGTGTATTTTCAATATGAGTCCTTGATTTTGATTTTGATATGGGTCCTAGATTTTTATTGCATTATGGATCCTGATTCTGAATTTGATATGGATCTGGATTTTGATCGCGATATGGGTCTTGATTCTGATTTCGATATGAGTCCTTGAATTTGATTTTCGATATGAATGTTGATTCTGATTTCGATATGGGTCTTGGATTTTGATTTTCGATATGGATCCTGATTCTGATTTCGATATGGGTCTGGATTTTGATTGCAATATGAGTCATGATTCTGGTTTCCATATGACTCCTTGAACTTTGATTGTGATATGGGTCCTGATTCTGATTTCACTATGAGTCCTTGAATTTTGATTGTGATATGTGTCCTGATTTTGATTTCGATATGAGTCCTTGAATTTTGATTGTGATATGAGTTTTGATATGTTCTTGAGATGCTTCATTGTTTCAAGTTGATTATCTTTGATTTGATATATTGAATGATTTGGGAACTGATGATGGATACTTGTTTATTTGTAGGCAGAGCTTGGTGTGCTCCAGTCTCGAGAGCAATTTTCTAGGCCATGGACAATGATTCCATGTTTGTCATAGGCAAACAGAGATATTATTGAGATATGTGGGTTGTCCTCCTTATTAGACATGCCTTGGTATATCATTAACGGGGGTTTATTGACAGCATTGGCAGAGAGGTGGCACAGTGATACAAACACCTTTCACTTGGCAACTAGTTGGGGCTCTGTTGACTGATGAGCAGATTGAGGAGGGTGGGACAAAGGCTCTCTGCCGCATCTTCTAGGATGATGACATTAGTGGGGATGACATCTCGTGGCAGGAGTTTTGGATTTAGGTTATGCTCCACTACCATCAGTATTTTTCAGGTTTCATTGGTGCGTTCCTATGTCCCGATCGTAGTTCGAAGGGACTAGCCATTGGATGGGGATTGGTGTTGGAGGACATGGTGACGCAAGTTTGCATGGGGCTCCTATATGTTAGCCCATCTATACAGAGAGCTACACCAGGTGGTATATCTGGGATATAGTATTTTATCAGCTGGGGTGACATTATTACAGGTGTGGGCCTGGGAGCATATTCTCATGTCGAGACCACTTGCAGACAAGGATAGGCTAGTTGGTCAGGATTATTCTTATGGGTATATAGTTGTAGTTGTCCAACGTAATCTAGGCAAACTACAGCATTGACGGAGGGCACTGGATGATATCGATATGATCATTTGGAGACTGTATATGGATTGTGAGGTGTGGACAGAGGACAGGCTAGAGATGCTCTATTTATATATGTCGAGGTATCTGATTGGGTGGATGCCCTTTATTATTGAGTGATTCTTGCACATCTATGTTCAGTAGTAGTATGGTAGACATAAGGGGATGCCACAGGGAGCCTAGTTATATTCTCATCGGTGACAGGAAGTGCTAGAGTGGGGACCTACTCTAGATAGCATAGAAGCAGTTGAGGAGTACATGGCGTTGGCAGGACAGATCTGGGATTATGGGACTGGGGTTGTGGATGTTGGGATGATAGAGGAGTTCTCATCTTACTTTGTGGCACATGTAGTGGCACATATATCTGATCCGGTAGAGCTGCTCCCCTCTTTTGATGATGATGAGGATGAGCAGCCAAAGAGGCAAGGGGGAGCCAGATGGAGAGATGACGAGGGAGAGGTGGTGGAGATAGAGGGAGAGGTCTTGTTCTTGGTGCTGGCGGGGGTGGTAGGGTAGGTGCGGTGCTAGTTGCGGTGGGTGATATATAGGATTATAAGTGACCTGCCCAAAGAAGGAGATTTGATGTTCTAGCTCCACTAGCACCCCGAACAGGGACATGTTCAAATCAGGGTGCCCACCCATCGTCAGGATTCACAGATTAGAGTGCTATAGGTCTCAGTGCAGCAACTCCAGACATAGATGTTAGCGCAACAGCACCAGATTACGTAGGTTATCGCAGAGCGGGATACAAAGATAGCGTGTCGAGATCAGGAAGAGGCCCTTGATGATAGGTTGGAGATAGTGATGTTTGGTGCCCCATTTTGGGACACTTTGAGAGAGATATAGTACTCAGACAAGGAGGCTGAGTATTTATCTGTTCCAGAATATCTATTTTCACAAACCCTAAGTTCAGAATGGCTTCAACTTCTAGTATTTATACCCCATTGGTTGTCGAGATTAAGGATAGGGCTAGACCAGTCTTCAAGAAACACCCTTTCAAGTCTTTTGAAGATAGTCTGGAAGGTGCATTTTCTTCGGTACCCAACAACATTATTCACAATGAAGATATTAGGGCATACATTCATTATGATCTCGAGGAGCTTGGCGATGCTGATATATTGAACGTGTACAACAAACACTTGGAAGACAGTTTGGGAAACCTCAAACTAGAATACAAGGTTCTTCAGGACAAAGATTTTTCTTAATTAGTCCATTTTTCATTTTTTGATGAAGCAGAGTGGATTTGGTATATTCTCAGTCGAGTTCATGATGAGTTTATTTGGCTTGACAGGCCTCACAAGATCACCAAACAGACAATTCAAGCCATGACATCCCTCAATGAAACTGGTGAAGAACTTGGCCTGAGGAAAGTGTCAAATAACATAGTGATAGCCACTACTAGTTCCAAATTTGACAGCAGAGCAATGACCATAAATGACATTCTAGAGCATGATGCGAAGTTTGCATCAATGGTGGTCGGATACAAAGTTTACCAGTCTAGCAGACATAACTCCATCTCTAGAACTGCCATATACTCTGCATACTAGATGTTGAAGAATGACATGAGGTATGATCTGTGTACAGTCCTTCTAAATGATTTGATGAGTAATTTGAAGAAGATCAAGATGGATAAGAAGCACACTTTTAAATATGGAACTCTTCTTGGCCTTATATTTCTTGAATGAGATACCCGGTGTGAAAGGAAAGGTCTAATGGGCCTATGATAGACCGGTGGCAATGCAAATTAAAGAGGGATTGTGGGGAATAGGAGATGCTACAATGAGAATATTTTCTCTCTGGATTTATTTCAAATCTTTCCAAGCTGCAATGAAAATAGAGAAAGAATCCCTAAGGAGATTGTGGAGAAATATGAGCAAACCATTTTCTTCATGGTTGATAAGGATCAATGTCAAATGGAAGTCATGGAGCCTAGGACAATGTGGATCATGCCCATGGGGTGTGAAATTAACTCTATCACACTTGAGGCATATGTTCAACATTTACTGAGCCAACCGATCGATCCTAAAGAAGGAATTTTTGGAACATGCAAGGAGATAGACCTTGAATTGCATAAGCAATTCACTATACTTACTAGAAAAAGGAAAGTTACAAAGATGGATGAGGAAGTGGCAATACAAATGTGGTTCACCTGGGAGGAGGTGAAGCAAGAAAGAGAAAAACATCCTCAAAGGAGGCCAAAGAGGAAACCAAGAAGCCCAAGGTTGACTCGATTCCCTCCAAGATTAAACCAACAAAGACCAAGTTTGCCCCTGCTCTGGTGGCACCATCTTCAGGACAAAGCCCATCTAGAAAGGGAGTGTTGAAGCAAAAGGAGAAGCCCAAATAGACTTATGTTGTTGTATCTTTGGTGGCCTCTAAAACTAATTCAAAGGAGGAAGCAAGCAAGGCGAAGAAGAAAAGTGAATTTGCTAGAGTGGTAAGGAAGTTGAAGACCGGTGGAGCCCAGCAAAGCAAGAAAACTAAATGTGAACTTGCCCCTTCTGATAGACCCAAAAAATGAAGACAGGTCAGAAGTCAACTTGACAAAGACCTTGAGTCTAGTGATCTGTAGGGTAAGTACATAATTGTTCCTGGACATTGTCAACATACCAACTAATAAATGAAATAGTTGTTGATGGGAACTTGAAGAATCTTGGAGCTTATTATGAACATCTAGATGAGGGAGATCAAAGAAAGGTTGAAGAAGCTATAGTTTTATATGTGCATAACTTTAGCAAAACTTTGATTGAATTAGGCTATAGTATCCCTAAGGATCTATATAACATTATTGATGCGAGGAGGCTAATAGCTAGCAAGATTGATAGAGAAATGAAAGAAAGAAAGTTAATAAATGTATGCACCTGTGTCACCCATGATGAATTCAAAAGACTTATTGAGGAATCCAACAAGAAAGAATTTAGAAGTAAAAATAGGGTAAACAGGTTGATGATTGGGAGAGTGGAAGAGGTGATAAAGGAAATAGAAGATATATGGAGAAAAATAATTGTAAATGATCCTTTGTACAAAGATGCATTTAAGTCCTCTTAGTCGGAAGAATAGAAAGGTGTCTTTTGTGGTTAGAAGGATGAAGCTCACACTTAGGGACATCCAGAAGATCAAGACAACCCAACTCTTGATGTTGAGACAGGTGATAATCCTCTGGTGATAAACAGTTCAGCGGCCCCCGAGATCCAAAAGGATGATAATGCACCAAGTGTCAACATCGGTGGACAAAATAAAGGGGATGAAGAAGGGGAAAAAGGAAGCTAAGGGTGTAGAGGCAAAGGTTGTTGAGGTAGATAAGGGCAAACGAGTTGTTAATCCAGAAATTGACACTCCAGCAATTTCTAGACCCCATCTCATATTCCTATCAATCTTGATGGTCCAATAAACCTTGGACAGATGTTGATTGCCGAGAAGATAATGCTTGTAGTTGTTGTTCAAGCTCGAGCTAGCCAAGATTTGGTAAAGTCCGAGTCAGAAGATAAAAAGCTCATTTTGATATCGGTTAATGTTTTGCAGAAGGTGGCTCCAAATTTATAATTAGATTCTAAGGTTAGCCCCTCCGGTAAATTGTTTCAATTGACTAATAGTGTAAATACCAGTTTTGATTCTTTAGAGAAGACTGCTACTAAGCGAGTTTTGAATAGATTTAAGGATGTTAGAATACAGACATTCGGTAAATTGATTGAAGATGATAGGGTGATTGAATAAAAGTCTACAAGTTATTTTTGTAATACCCTAAAATTGGTCATCTAAATCATGGGCCCCTAATCTCGACAACATCACCAAGGTCCTAACCAAAGGCAATTAAATCAACTTTGAGCACATTATTAATTCTTCAATCATCAAATGTCACATGGCAAATCAATTACTCAATATTAATTAAATATTCATTTAATTTATTTAATCATTCCAAGAAAATTATTTTAATCAATTATCCTGTTTAATTTATTAAATATCCTAGCATATTTAATTAATTAATAAATTTGCCATTAATCATGCAAAAAGAATTAATTTATTACAAAAGAGGAATTAATTACAAAGCAACAGTTGAATTGAAAATCAAATAAAAGAATTGAATTGAGAGAGAAATCAAACTTGAGATATTATTTCTTTTTCTAAATTTAGAACTTGAAATCAGAAAAGCAATTAATTGAATTATTTAATTATTCTCTAAAATTGGAACTCAAAGCTTTTCAGAAAAAGAAGTTTAGTTGCATTAAAAAGACTCTTTTCTTGAATAAATCAAAGAAGTATCTATTTTTATCACAAGTGCATGGAATTAATTAATTCTTATTTCTAATGCAACTTGAATTTCTAATTTAGATGCATTTCAATTAAACTATAATTGGAATCTATCTCAAGGTTAACTGAACCTGATTTGTCAATTATTTTCAATTAATCCTAAATTGAGCTTTTTCTTCATCTCTCTTGTAATTCTCTATAAATTCAGCCTTCATCTCTCATCCAAATCACCCCAGAGATTTTTGAGAACACGCTTGAAGATTATTATTGCACTGATTTTTGCTCAGGAGTCATTGAATACATAGTGTTTTTTTAGATTAGTTGCATCCATATTTAGTTTACTCATATTGCTTGAATCCATATTACTTGAAATTTTTATTGCTTGAATCTTCCATCAATTTTGCATCCATTTTAGCTTAATATCATGCTCATATAGATTAAATTCTTCATCTTGGTGTAGTCTAGTCACTGGTATTACTTATAAAAAATCTGAGAGCAATCTTATACTCGCATCTTTTAGAAGACAATTGGTCGATTTGTTATGGTTTTATTATTCATGCTTATATCTGTCTAACCATACATGTAATGACTTAATTGAAGTGTTGTGCCTGTAGCTACAGATCCTTATTCCACTTTTCACACACACAATTTCAAATACTCTGACAGAAGGTGGTAAATTGTATAAGTCTTTTCTAATTTTGCCTAAATTCACTATAGATATAGACAAGAAAATAAGTGTTTCCCAGTGAAAACTTGCTAGTATTTCATAGTCCTTTTATCCCAATGTAGCTCCAACCAGCAGTGTGGAAGGACAAATTTTTGCTCTAAATATTTAGACCTCAAGGCTTAATGGAGAGAAGGACAAGATCATGAGGAGAGTTGGTGAACTCTAGAACTTAATTGCCCCCCAGTTGGACACCATGCTAAGCAATAAGGTAGACTGCATGAAGGCTATGGCACAACCTATGTCATCTGATCTGAAGGAAGTAGAGATTCATGCCACTGTATTAAGTGCATTTATTACAGTTTTGGATAACTTGAAGAGTGGGTGGGATACTCACCTAGGATCTTTAAAGACCATTTTTGCTGACATCTTTAAGTATTTATAAATTCTCCAGCAAGTATCTCTGTATATAAGTTTTGGACAACACCCATCTTTGGCATTGTTGTCAAAGGGGGAGAGGAATGATGAAAAAGTACAATATAGAAGAGTGGAATTCTTTGTCTAAGGGGGGACATTAGAAATTCTTTTGATCCGGTGTACAATACTCAACACTTAGCCCTTTTTCACAAGTGTTTCCATCAATGCCAAAGGGGGAGATTGTTGGCAATTAACACTCATCTGGTGGCTTCTGATGGTTTATTATTGGTATAGGGTTTTCATTGATGGAAAATATTCATGGAGATTTGATCTGGTAGCCATAATTACTCTTAACCAGAAGTAGGTTTTAACCGATAGCCACTTAATCGGTGTTTCAGGATGAATAGAGCAGTTTTGGTCCAGAAGTTTTCCGGTGATTGCGGTGTATTGAATCGTGTTTGGGATGATTGGGTCAATATAGAAACATCATTTTATTATTATTTTGGTGATCCTCATTTATAATTTTTGATCCGATCAAGCCGCCATGAGACTACACGTTACACTAGCAAGTCGACATGGTAAATGATCTATTTTGTGATTGCGGATATAGAAGACCGATGTAGATGATATTTTTGGTGGATGATATGATTATATGTGAGCCAGTGGTGATCAAGAATTATTTTTTCCATGGTTTCACATGTGCATTCTTGATCCGGTAGCTGACTGAGATAGTGAACATGGCAGAACAGAGTAGAACAATAGTGGTGATTTAGTTGGCATATTTGGCACTTAACCAGAACTCATCCAGCCATTGTAGATGCTATCTTAGATTTCAATTTGTTGTAATTCATCATTGCAATTAATCAATAAGGTAGTGATCCTTCCAGGGTTGTAACCCTTATTGTATTTGAGCAGTGAGCTCTAGGCAGTGTGTATGAATGTCTGTGCATTCCCATTTTGTAATATTGTTTTCTTACTGGCCATAGTAGAATAATATTGTGGGTTCAAATCCCACCATGGTTTTTCCCAATTTGTTTTTCACATAAAAATCTGGCGTTATGATTTTGTGGTTGATTATTTTAAGTTTTTCTGTTTTAGTTTCATGTGTATGCTTCTAGTCGTTTAAGGTTAATTTTGAAAATCTACTAACTGGTAGATCACTGATTCACCCCCCCCCCCTCTCAGTGATCCCTAATTCCAACACTTACCATTTCTCCTAGTCCCCCTCGTGATCTGAATCCCTCTACACAAGTTTTTATGGACTCATCAATTAAATCACCAATCCTAGTCATATTGTAGAAAATAATTTATCAATGATTGTATGTGTGTCATTTTTGCATGCCAATGTGGTGACAAAAACAAGCATGGCACCAACTAATGAAATCAACACCCAAATTATTCCATCATCTTCTTCAAGCACAAGCATAACACTAGCTAATGAGATCAACCCCTAGTTGGCTTCATCATCCTCTTCAAGTGCATAAATAGAAACAGGCATAGAACCTGCTCATGTCACAACTTCGGAACCAGAATCTATTTGCCTCATACACCCACACTTGATAGATTGGGGACATGAGGATCTACCATGATTGGATTTATTTGAAAATGATAAGGCTATAGCTGAATTCATGGGTTCCAGAGATGGATTTCCCTCTGATGATCCACAAAATCCAAAAACTAAGGAAATCAACATTGGAGATGTCGAACATGTACACTCAGGTGAGTCCTTATATCCAATTGGAAAGACATCTTTATCCGACTCTTCAAACAAAGAGAAATGAACTACCTACACAAAACTTCCTCACCCTATGAACAACATGCACCTTAAACGCTACTACATCAAAGGGTTGGGTTAGTTTAGGTTTTACGTTCTCTACTCCATATCATTTTTTTAAAAGGACTGCATCACATATAGTTTCTTTTTCAAATGCATCACATTCACAAAATTTCTGCATTAGCATATAGCAACATCAATAAAATAAGGCAACTGTCCAGTTTTATCATCTGTTTGCATTCAAGAGAAACAAGGGTCATCTCCTTTCTTAGATATTCAAACTTGAAGTATTTGAGATCCTAAGGTCATTCATTTTTAACATCACCCTGTGACAACGATTTACTTTTGGTTGGATAGTGATTTCACTATTTGAGACTTGTTAACCCAAAATCTATCAATTAATATATCTCAAACACATTAACAAAATCTCAAATTCATTCTAGACACCTAGTTGATCATATAACTAGCGAAAAATCCAATATTCTACTTCAGCGCCACTATAATTGTCACACCCATGTGGGTTTCATTACTTACAAGTCAAGGCAAGAAAATAAAGAGAAAGTGTTTTGCCAAATATCCATCTCAAGGCAAAAGAGCAATGGTATATAACTGAAATATCATGCATACAAGTGCGACAAAAACCTTGACTATGGGAACATGTGAATAACTCCATTAGGGATATGGATGTCTATTGGCATTGGAGCAATATTTGAGAGATTACAGTGTATAACCTCGTCAGAGCCTTAAAATATTGCTAGTAGTGAGGCTCTATCCGGGATGCTTTTGAAGTTAGAATAATCCACGTAGCTAGTCATATAGGATGACAAGGATCTTTAGTGAACACAAGAGCAATACTTAACTCATTTGCACACACATGGGCAAAAGAAGATCAAAGTTTCAAGATTCAATGGGGGAGTTTTCCACGTCTCCATTTGTAAATCCAATTCACTCAGTGTGTTAATTTGGATGTTCCAAAGGACCTTGAGGATTGATTGACACCTCTAATTCAATTGGTGTACTACAAAATGCTAAACAAACACAATCATCCTTGTCTAAATAGGAAATGCATTTTCATCATGCATGTTGCATTAACATAGATCAAGTCAAAAATTTGTTCTCCATATGTATCACCTAGATCATCATATCATAAAAGGGTCTTCATACTGGGGGCATAGCTGAAAAATCATATAAAGTCCTGAAAAAATCCAAAAAGGAATAATTGAAAAACATAAAATCTCTAAAAATTGTAAAAAGTCCTGAAAAAAAAACCCTAAAAATCAAATAAAGTCTTGAAAAATTTCCAAAAAACATTGAAAAACAAAAAATCAACCAAAAAACATCCATATACAATCCTAAGAAAATATTAAAAACATTAAGATAAAGTACTAAAAAAATCAATCAAAAACATTCAAATATCAATCCACAAAATCTGAAAACAATTTAAATCAATAAAAAAACTTGCAAGAAAATGTCTTGCAAAGAATCAAGCACCCTAGCAGATGTCTAGCAAACATTTCGCACGAAGTTAACAAAGGATACAACTATCTAAGCAACAATCTACAATCAACTAATGAAACTGTCTTATCAATCGTATCAATATCCATATCAAGTGATCATTATCGTGTCTTAAACAGAAGAGGATACACTCAAAATCAGATAGGTCAGTCTTAAACAGGGTCCACACTTTTTGAGATTAGACATTATCAACTATCACATCAATCAATCAAAATGGAGACACATATCAGTATGGCTGCTGAATTTTGTCCTAGTTAGTCTCTATCATTCATCATTTGGCGATAGATTATGTTCCTATGCTACTCAAGGATGTCCACAAGTGACTAGAGGAGCCAGGATGGTCATGATCTTTTGTTCTGTTTGTTGTTTGTGGTGTGAACCAATGAAGTTCTAGGGCAATAGTTCTAGTGGGTGTTTGTGATTGATACGTTCATTCAGAAAATATCCTATGCAAAAGTCAAGGATAGTTATGCTTGTGACTATCACACATACCTCGACCATTGGCATTATTCCTAGAATGGAGGGTTCACTCCTTGTCTGCAACATGTTTGTTTCTTCAATGAGATATATTTACATCTTGGTTCCTTATACCCTTATGTACAAAGCACCATTGTTACATAATAAGGCTTAGTGATGAATATATATTGCCCTATGAATAAAGGCACAAAAGTTCCTGAAAAACATCATCTTCATTTTTAGTCTATCATTATCAATCTATCATCTCATATCAATCATCATCAATCTTTTCATTTTCTCATCTTATCATTCTCTCATATTCTTATTAGAATTAGCAATTAATATCAATACCGGTGAAACTTCATGCATGAAACAGAAAGAGAAATAACATCCATAACACATAACCCATAACACATAACACAGAGGTTTTCACGTGGAAACCCTATAAGGGGAAAAACCATGGTGGGAAACCTTACCCACAATCAGATGATACTACTGTAGATAGTATGTGTATACAAATGGGGTTTGCACATGAAGAAAGGCCAACCACCTAGAGCACATTGCTCAAATGGGAGTCGCAATGACTACGGTAGGATAGTTAAATCCTAGAATAATGTATTGCTCAAAATAGCATCTCCAATGTTGGATTCAGTACCGGTTAAGCTTTGATAAACACCTTCAAACCTTCCTTGAACCTTCTCTATGGTCTGCTCATATGATCTTCAATATTCACACCTACCATGTTATAATACCATACCATAACCATATCCTTTCTATCATCTCACAAATGAGATCTTACATATATACAAAACATAAGACCAAATGTGTAGGTTGGATCACTAAGAATATTACAATTAAAACAATTACAAATAAGTCTTGATGGGATGTAACATGTCAGCTCAATACATTTACAACAATATTCAATCAATAAATCATCTCCATAATGTGTCTTGCTGATCTGGAATAGATAACGTATACCGGTCCATAACCTAGACCAATCTGTTGGTAATAGCAAATATGTCAACCCAATTAGATCAATAACCAAAACACCAAAACCAAGTATCCAAACCATGTCTTCGACATAATCAAGTGATCTCCAGATGATAACAAGTCATCATCAGTGCCAGTGAACCATATAACCTGTCGGTGAGCATATACCAATGACTGTGCATAAGTTACTGACCTTGCCAGTGAACATAATGTGTCGGTTCAAAAGTAAACCAATATAAACATAATGCTAAACCAATATATATGTACATATATATAAATATATGAGAATTTTATTACGTGTTGGTTCAAATCTCAACAAAATATAAATAACAAAGGATATAATTTTGACAGTCCTTGTCTTTAAAAATCAACAAAGATTCAAATTTATAGAGAAAGGCATTTCTTCTATTTCGACAGAGATAGACATTTCTTCTTTTATGACAGAGATACATATTTTAACAGAGATAAATATATAAATTTTTCCATTGATTTCAAATTCAACATCAATTTGTCTAACATTCAGGCATAATATAAAAAATAATAATCTAGCCTACCACAAAATTCGATTCATGATTCTGAGTGAGAAAAAATGAAATGTGGATTGATATCTATTTCAGATCCCTCCTCTTTACTAGTAATTTTCCCCAATTTCCCTTTGTGTTTTCAACGTATCTTTTTCCTTTTTCACCTGTTGTGTGTGAAATAATGATCACGTTTTTTCCTATATGCTACAAGGCATTGGATTTTTCCCTAAATTCATGGCTGAAAAATACGTGTTTGAATCAATTAACTAGCCTGGGAGAGGTGCGACGCTCTCCTTATTAGGCTATTTACTTACCATTTTGCAAAGGTGAAGGTTTGTGTGCCAGGTAAGTGAGAGTTGCAGTTACAAAGTCTTCCTCTTTCAAATTAATTTAACATAATATATGTGTGTGTGTGTATGTATAATCCATAGATATACATATATATACTTATATATGCATAATCAAACCATATATATATAACCATAAATCAATGACAAAATAAACATAGTTTTCCTCTATTTATGTGGAATATATAAAACTCCATCTGCATGAACAATATAATAACAATGAAGACGCAAAGAATTGAGCGCTCTACAAAAACCTAGTTTCTTTGGGAGGAGGTTGTCCCCTATTTTGGGAGGCCCTCCTCTCTCATTCTTCACTTGGAGAGTAGGGTTGTCATGGATCTAAGGAGTTTATGGGCTCGCCTAGCTTGAAAGAAAGGATCACAGAAGCATCTAGGGCACATGTGACAGTCGCTAGAGAAGGAGAGGTTGGCAAGGAGGGAAAATCGTTCAAGCGAGCCCTTACCAATAGATTCAAACCACCAGACGGAGCCAAATTCCTTAGAACCTCACCCGAGCCAGCAGAAATCACTACAGAAGACCAGAATGGAGGTAAGACTCCCTCGAACCAAGCTATCCTTGTTAAACCTAACTTCTAAATGTCAGTTTCTATAGAGGTGGAAAAGAATAGATTGAAAGAGTACATTTTTTCTTGCTGCTCAAGATCCCTCCAAACTTCCATATAGGGAATATTTGAATGAATGGTTGCATAAAATTTGGGGTGAAAAATTTGGGTTTTTGTTTACGTACTTTTTCATGTTACAAAAAGGTCTTTTTTTAATCTTCTTTGAAAACCCTAACTCTCCGAAAGAGGTCATTCATAGACAATTCTGGAGAATTAGTTCCTGCAATTTTAGGGCTTTATCTTGGTCTCCCAATGCGATTCAAAATGAAATACTGGCCTTTTCCTCCCCAAGATGGATTACAGTGGATAATGTTCCTCCATTTCCTATGGAATTTAATTACTCAAGCTCTTGTACCCATTCTCTTTGTGATTAGAATGGATTATATGGACTCACTGTTACCCCACACCGATGTTGGAGTTTTGATGTCTTTGTCTCCTAGACTAGATATCCTTAATGAGATTCGATTTATGTTTGATGGTCATGAGTTTTCATGTCCTGTTTCTTTTCTAGGTGATATCAATGCCTTCTTCCTCTTTAGAAGGGAAGGCCACATGAGAAGAGCATGCCCTATCCTCAAAAGGAATCCCCCCCCCCAAAAAAAGAGCAAGCTCAAGATACCCCTATTAAAGCTTCAGATAGACAGATGACCCTCAATTTTGAATCTCCCACTGTCTCCAAAGAACTTGCAACCACTCTGGATTCACTCAAAGAAGCTTTCAGTAAGAATGAACTCCCTCCTTCTTTGCAATGAAAAGATGTTATGGATGACCTTGAGAAGTTGCCTAAAATTGACTCTATTGACTTTGGTCTAGATTCTCCTCAACCCAAGATTAGGCATAGGATCAAGCATTCTCATAAGTTATCCCTAGAAAGAATCAAGAAGATTCCTGAAGCAAAGCAATATTTTGCTTCTTCTAGTTCCAAAATGATAGAGTTGATAGATTGAATGGCAGAGACTCTGACATATCCAACTTGGAGAGGATTGTCCCCACCACTCCCATGGGCATGGATGAAGACATGAGGGGTACTTATCTTCCTTGTGGGGATTCCTCTATGAACCCTATGGGTGAGGTTGTAGTTACTATAGATACTACTATGGATGAAATGGACTCATATAGCTTGGACTATTAGGCCCAATATGGAAAGCTAATGTACTGAGAGGGGAGGGGTGAATCAGTACTCCAAAACTTTTCTCTAATAATAACCTTACTGTTATGCATAAACAGAATAGTGCAGTAATATAAAATAAAGTTAAAACAAACAGATAACAATCATACATGATTCACTCCATAACACATATATTTTGATCATGTAGAAACTCTTGGTTAGAGAGAAAAACTGCGGTGGGGATGGCACCCACAGCTTCACTACTGCAATAATAAAGATTGCTCGGTTAGAGCTACATTTAGCTATTTCTGATAGCTTACCCTATTAGGAGTAACAAGATCTATTAGATCTACCTTACTAAAGGATTTCACAACACTATATAAATGTTGCACCTGGTTAGAGGATTTACAATTTATAGACTTGGTTAGAGTCTTTTACCCTGTTAAAGGTATCTCTTTCAACTTCACAATTTTACAATAAAATCATTACAAATATCTGCAACTTTACATCTGAAATGTTATAGCAAATTCTATGTGCTCAGAATAAGATTACCTAGCTTGTAGCATACCTCGGTAACCCATATTGTAACTCGGTAAACCCTTCTGTTTACTCTGTTCTTTGACTGTTCATTGATAACCTTCTCGGTGACCTCTCTGTGTCTCTGTAACAGTCTTCCTTCATACATACATACACATTCATTCATGCATACTCATTTCTCTCTTCCCATGCTATATAAATAGATCTCTTACAGCGGTGATCTAATTCATTGCTTCGATCTTACAAAAAGATTCCTCGAATGAATAACTAAACAAAATATTTCATTGGTTAGATTGACCTTGCAATCATACACAATCTTCTAGTGCAATTTCCAATGTAATAACGATTAGATGTGCCTCGATCTTGTAACACGTTTTCATGTGCATGTCCAAGTTCAATGTATCTGGTAAAACGTTTCACTTAGTGAATATCAACTTGGTGAGTTAACTTTATTGCTCGGTAGCCATGAAACAATACTCGGTAAATAGCTCGATGAATACTGCATTCTGTGACTGCTTTCTTCTGTAATCGACTAGATTGTTCATACCGACTTCTCTGTGTGTACCGATTGCATGATTCGGTAATACTAACCAGCTAGAATATATAGTATGACTTTGAATATAAAACTAATGGCAATTTGATAAGTAGTAACAATCTCCCCTTTTGACATTAGTTGATATGTTTGACAAAAACTACTTTCAAAGTCATAACTCAAAAAACTATATACATGCAAAATGACTGCACTTGACAATATATACAATAGTCAATGAAATAGTATATGTAGATATACTCCCCTTATCATTATTCTATACATAACTCTGAATGTTGCATGTTCGGTTATGTTATGTGCTTGTGTGCTCTGAATGTTCTGTATATTCTACTCAGTATACTCCCCTTGTATACAATACTCAAAACTGTGTTACGTAAACTATATCACTCTCCAAATATAGTATTACTCCCCCTTTGTCGGGTATTACTTTCCTCTATGTAGTATCATAATATTACTCCCCCTTTTTGACAAACATAAAAACTTAATTTCCATCCGGAGGCGGTAACTGATCAAAAATAGACTTATACTTGGTCTGGGCATCGGTGAGGGTGACTGAGAGTGAATCCTTTACACTTTCCATTAATGAATTTTGTGCTTGAATATCAGCTAAGAGTGATATTAAGCCATCAAGAGTGCTTCACTCTTGTGTAGTTGATAGGCATGTAGCTCTGTTGATCTATTCCTGTACTGATGAGAGATGAGGAAGGAATAATGTCTGAAGGGTCATTATATCCTTCCTAATTTTATGCTCTTCATTCCTGAGTTCTAACTGTTGAGCCATGAGCTGTTGAAGCTTTGTATAAAAATTCTGAACTGAATTAGGCTCAGTGGTAAACTTAGTTGAGAGATCGGTGATCTCTTTCTCAATTGCATCAGTTTTATTCTTGATATCTTTAATGAATAAGGAAAATGTACACAGTTTCTGGAATAAATAAAGAATATGCTTGAGTTGAGGGGACAACTCAGCAATGAATTTGACAAGTTTTACCTTGCCATCAGCAATGGATTTCTGTACTTCCTCTATCATTTTAGCAGTTAGCTCCTTATCTTTGAGCTTGCTTAAGTACTCAGATGCATCAACTCTAGATGTTTCAATCTGATTTAGGAGTTCATCCAATTGAATATGGATGGCTGTATCGGTTGACGCTGTTACTGAAGGTAGCATTTCTGTGAGTAGTGTCTTAACCTTCTGAAGTACTTTATTCATCTTTTGTATGGCCAGTTGCTTCTCCTATTCGGCCTTTGCTTTGCATAGTTCACCAAATTCAGTGAGTGCTTACCCTTTCAATTCGGAGATGTCTACATTGGGCAACACTATCAGTTTAGACAAGTCAACTTTGAAACTATGATTTCTCACCTTCCTTTATTTTCCTTTGGTCGGTGGCACTAAGACAAGTGCTTGTGAGGCTTGCTGACCCTCAGTAGGTTGCTCAATAGATGCAACACTTTGGTCGGTTCCTGTAGCCATTGTAGTGTCCTTGGGTGGCTCGGTGCTAGGGGTCTCAGCTCTAACATTTGCAGTGCTTGTCTGTGCTTGAGACGTCTGATCTTTGGTTGTATCTTCTGCTGCTTCAGATTTGGTACCTTCAGTGCCTTGCTCTTTGTCCTTGGGAGCTTCGGTTGAGATAGGTGGCTTCACCAGCAGATAAGGCTGAACTTGTTCTAAGACAGATTCACTAGAGACAAGTTTTGCATAGGTAGTACCTTCAATCATTCCCTGCTCCGGTGCTGCTTCTTCCATTACATCTTCATCGATTTGAATAGTGTCAACCGGGTCTGGACCTTGCTCGGTGACATCTGGATCTTGCTCGGTGACATCAACAATTTCAATTTGAGATTGTTCACCGACATCCTTTTGTTTGAAGATCTCCTGCCACTTGGCTTTTGTCTCATTCTCCACATCTATGTATAGCCCATTCATCAATTTTAAGGCTCTTTGTTCGACAAGAAATTTAGAATTGTATGTGGTCAAATGCTCCTTGATTTCTACTATGGACATATCAGGAAATAGATGGACTAGACTTCTTTCTCTTATTTGTCTCTCTGAGTCCATTGCATATTTCCATCTGTTATCAATATGTAAGTATAGTTCACTCGGAAGTGACTTTACTAGTTCTAATGGAGCTAGCCGAAACTTCAGAAGTGTACAGATGACAGCTTCTTCAATTTGTCACTTCTCATCATTATTCCTAGTCTCATACTTAACATATCTAAATCCTGTAAATCCACCATATTCTTTAAGATTGGCACAAAAAATTTCAACACTGTGAATATTTACCTTTTTGCTTTTCACAATCTGAAATTTATTTGCATCATCAGACTCTGTATCACTCGACTCTTTTGCCAAAATGAGTCTCCGAGTAGATTTCTTATAGGTCTTGGTTACCTTGGGTGTAGTAACACTCTTTTGTTTCTTACTCGATGATGCAGCTGATGCTCTAGTGTTGGGTCTCTTTGTTGGTGGAGTCGGTAGGGCCTTTGAGATGTCCTGTTTCTTTCTTTTTAGAACTTTACCCTTAGGCAACTCTGTGCTTAATGTTATTTTTGCCTCTTGAGCTTCTGGTTCCTCTTTGATAATGGCAAGATTGCCTTTGACAGGTGTAGAGGAGGATTCTTCTCCGAATTTCTCAGATAAAACCTTTATCATTTTTGTAGCTTTTCTTGTAGCCTTAGGTACTACAATGCTCATTTTTACTTTTTCCTTCACCTCTTCATAGGTTCCATACCTTGGCAATGATAAATAGGCATCAATTTGCTACTGTGTTATATCATAATCAACCTCATAACCCATTGGTTGCAACTATTGATTCCTCGATTCAACAGCATTTACATAACAATAATCAGTGTCTACCTCAAAACATATATTGTCCTTGTATTTTTCTACCAGCTGTAGTGGAATCCTGTACCTGTTGTGCATTTTCTCTTGGAACTTGCTGAAGTAATCATACATGATATCATTAAAGTTATCTCCTAACTTCTTGATGAAGTCATTGATCTGATGGGTGATAGGTCGGTGTAGCTCCCATACTACTTTACCGACTGAGGGAAAGAACTTCTCAAAGTAGAAAAACATGCATACAAGAAGTGAACCAAATTTTTGTGTATTTGCCGAGTTGTTCTTCTTTGGCTTCCTTATTGTGTTCAGGTTCTCAAACAAGTTCTTCAGTAGTACTTCACACAAGTCTACTTTCATTCCCTTCTTCACTATTTTGTAGGCAAGGTCGACTGTAGCACATGGTACACTATTTTCCCTTGCAGATTGGAAGAAACAGTAACCAATTACTCTAATTGCAAACTTGAGTTCTGCATCAGTGACATTATTCAATTTTAGTCCTCGGTAATCAGATTCTACTCCAGTTAGACTGATTAGCTCCTTTTGTGATATTATTTTCTGTGCTTGTGCATGATCATGGATAGGATACCCGATGATTAGGTGAATGATTTCCTTAGTGATCTTAAACGGTTGCTCCTATAGCCACATGAAATCATCATGTACTCTGCTCAATACAAACTTAACCCACTGGGGTTTGAACACACGGGGATAGACTAGGGCTTCAATTAATCCCTTGATTTTGATATGCTCAAATTTGCTATCTAGTTTGCCATCAGTTCAAAGTTCATCATATGTGTCACTAATCTCGACATGACCGAGTTCCTTAACACAGCATTTGGTGAAGAATCTAACATCTTCTACTAACAAGACTCGATTCGGGATGAGTGAAAATGCAATTTTGTCATCCGGTTCAGAGGAAACTTTGGGAGTTAAAGAATATTTTAGCGAGGGCTTTTCCAACTTTTTGACAACTACGGGGTCTTGGATCTTGGGTGCCATGGTAGGTTTCAGGTAAGATTTGACAAATTATCCTTAGGGTTTACAAACGACTGACGCTTCACACTCGGTAGACAATAGCAATTTGAATAGATCGGAAACCAGCTTAACAGTGAATAGATTTGATGTAAATACCACGAAATTCATTCTGAATGAAGTTTGATCACCTTGATTCGCTCTTCTCTGCTTCTTGAAAACTTGGTCAATGAAAATGACCGTGAAAACACTTTTAAGTACTCAAAAATACCTTATCTGGCTTTGTGCAAGTTAGGTCAAGACATTAAATGCACTCGGTTCACCTTTTACCGATTGACTCCTTTTTTTTTTTTAACCGAGTAACCAACTTTCCTTTATTAACCGACTTGACAGGTTTCCTGTAAAGTATTATAAACTGACTAATTGCATCTTAACTATGCAAATTTTGAATTTTGTACATAATAGAATAGGAACTGTTATGATTTAAGCTTTAGAGAATGTAGTCCCTTCATACCTTCTCCTGACTAATTTGAAATAGGTGCACCTAACTCGATAGGTAAGGTGATTTCTTCATCTGACATAATTTCCTTCTTTTTCCAAATCATCTTGAATTTTTCTTTTATCTCTTTAGTGTCTCTTCTCGGTTGATCTCTACAATCTCTAGCTAAATGTCCATATCTTCCACAACATTCGCACCATATCCTTGTATTGTAATCCCATGGTACTGCTGCATATTGTCGGTAAGGATCTATGTGAGTTCGGTAACCTTGAGTGTTTGCTCGATATGGATACCACATGTAGTTCTTTTGCTTAGACCAGCACTTCTTGGTACTATGTCCATATCTATTGCAGTTTCTACAAAACCCTTTGAATTTTGCCTTCTGATAGTTGTTAACAGACTTTGTCCTACATTGATTAGATGTGTGACCATATTTATTGCAATTGTAACAATATCCATTGGACTTAGTGATATTCGATTGCTTACCTTTTCTGATCTAGCATATCTTGGCAGTATGACCTTGATTTCCACAGTAGTAGCAAATAGGCTTCTTCCTTTTGATGTCATTCCTATTTCCAGCTTGCTTTGATGATTCTCCTCTCTCGATAGTATGAATTCCTTTCTCGGTAGATTCTTTTCCTTTGTAACTGAGTCCTCCATCTTTGTAGGGTCTTCTTGTATTCAGTTGCTCATCCAACATCTTGATGCTTCATAACTTTTCTCCAATGTTTCTTTGGATTTCTTCTTTGTTTCAAGTTCACCAGTCAACCTTGATACTTCAAGTTTTAATGATTGATTTTCATCATTCTTTAGAATTGCTTCATGATGTGCATAACTAGTTGATCTATCATATTTTGTTGAATACCAGTTAGCCTTGTGATTTCATCATCCTTATCAGATACCAAAGCTTCAAGTTGTTGTTTCTCTCTTTGTAGATCTCTTGCTTTATCCTCAGCTATCCTTAATGCATCTATATTTTCAGTCATCTGTGTATTGAAATGTTCATGTTCCCTTTTCATTGCTTTTAGTTGATCAGTCAATGCTTTGTTCTTTTCTTTCAACATTCCAATCATTTCTTCAGTCTCTTCAGATATACTGTTCTCAGATGATGTCTCGATTTGTTCCACTAACTCTTGAGAATCCTACAAGTCATCAGATAATCTTCTCCTTACTTTCAGAGATTTTTGCATTTGCCTTTGCATGTCTACAATCACTTGATTTGCATTATCCAGCTCTTCTTGTAGATACACAATCCTCTGAGATTGTTTGTAGCCTTTCATTGATAAGATCTTTCTCTTTAGGTAGTTAAACCCTTTTCCAAGATTCAAGCTCTGATACCAATTGTTAGGCCCAATATGGAAAGCTAATGTACTGAGAGGGGAGAGGTGAATCAATACTCCAAAACTTTTCTCTAATAATAACCTTACTGTTATGCATAAACAGAATAGTGCAGTAACATAAAATAAAGTTAAAACAAACAGATAACAATCATACATGATTCACTCCATAACACATATATTTTGGTCATGCAGAAACTCTTGGTTAGAGAGAAAAACTGCGGTGGGGATGGCACCCACAACTTCACTACTGCAATAATAAAGATTGCTCGGTTAGAGCTACATTTAGCTTTTTCTGGTAGCTTACCCTGTTAGGAGTAACAAGATCTATTAGATCTACCTTACTAAAGGATTTCACAACACTATATAAATGTTGCACCTGGGTAGAGGATTTACAATTTATAGACTTGGTTAGAGTCTTTTACCCTGTTAAAGGTATCTCTTTCAACTTCACAATTTTACAATAAAATCATTACAAATATCTGCAACTTTACATCTGAAATAATATAGCAGATTCTATGTGCTCAGAATAAGATTACCTATCTTGTAGCATACCTCGGTAACCTATATTGTAACTCGGTAAACCCTTCTGTTTACTCTGTTCTTCTACTATTCACTGATAACCTTCTTGGTGACCTCTTTGTGTCTCTTTAACAGTCTTCCTTCATACATACACACACATTCATTCATACATACTCATTTCTCTCTTCCCATGTTGTATAAATAGATCTCTTACAGCAGTGATCTAATTCATTGCTTTGATCTTACAAAAAGGTTCCTCGAATGAATAACTAAACAAATTATTTCATTGGTTAGATTGACCTTGCAATCATACACAATCTTCTAGTGCAATTTCCAATGTAATAACGGTTAGATGTGCCTCGATCTTGTAACACGTTTTCATGTGCATGTCCAGGTTCAATGTATCTGGTAAAATGTTTCACTCAGTGAATATCAACTCGGTGAGTTAACTTTATTGCTTGGTAGCCATGAAACAATACTCGGTAAACAGCTCGGTGAATACTGCATTCTGTGACTGCTTTCTTCTGTAACCGACTAGATTGTTCATACCGACTTCTCTGTGTGTACCGACTGTATGATTCGGTAATACTAACCAACTAGAATATATAGTATGACTTTGAATATAAAACTAATGGCAATTTGATAAGTAGTAATTTGACAAAAACTACTTTCAAAGTCATAACTCAAAAAACTATATACGTGCAAAATGACTACACTTGACAATATATACAATAGTCAATGAAATAGTATATGTAGATATACTCCCCTTATCATTATTCTATACATAACTCTGAATGTTGCATGTTTGGTTATGTTCTGTATTTTCTGCTCGGTATACTCCCCTTGTATACAATTCTCAAAACTGACTTCTTTGTGTGTACCGACAGCATGATTTGGTAATACTAACCAACTAGAATATATAGTATGACTTTGAATATAAAACTAATGGCAATTTGATAAGTAGTAACATGGACTCCCTTAAGAAATCCTATGATGAGGACAAGC
This sequence comes from Cryptomeria japonica, assembly GCF_030272615.1. Lineage (NCBI taxonomy): Eukaryota > Viridiplantae > Streptophyta > Pinopsida > Cupressales > Cupressaceae > Cryptomeria > Cryptomeria japonica. The sequence continues at coordinate 415,982,744 of NC_081407.1, read as the reverse complement.
TTAGCAATTACTCTCTAGTTGTGATTCCTGCTCCCCCTCCCTTGCCTCCCCCCCCACCAAGGTCCATCTTGATACTCCCACCAAGGAATCCTCTACCCCTCATGTGGTTATCTCTTTATATGGGATTGGAGGAGAGTTTGGGGTTATTGATGGTGATGCAAATTGTAAGTTGGAAAATGGAGAACAGATGGAGAAAGATGGCACTTCTAAGAAATCTCCTTCGAAGGGTAATAACAAATTTATTTATAATTCTCAAAACGTTCTTGTCCCTCCTAAGAGGAGAAGGGGAAGGCCCCCTAATGCAACTAATTTCATAAGACAAGCTAAGAAGCCTAGGCTTCACCCCCCAAGTGCTTCAAAGGCTTTAAGGCCCCAATGGAAAGTGACTCCCAAAGTTGATTATGGACATAAAATGTGCAAGTTGGAATTTTAGGGGATTGGAGTCCTGGACAGGAAATATATAATCAAGAGGTTTAAACTCATGAATAAGGTCATTGACATCCTTTTACTACAAGAACTTAAAAGTATCCGGTTTCACACTAGATATAAATCTCAGATGCATTTGGAAAGATGCCACACCATTTGTAACTAAACATTAGAAGGGTAGAGGGGGTACAACTATACTAGTTGGTCCCAAGTGGAACAAACATGTTACCGGATGGGGATTCTCACCATGTAATAGGGAAATTTGGGTCACCATTAAGTGGAACAATCAAGAATTTGGGTTATGTATTGTCTATGCATCTAATGACCACCAAGAGAGAATTGAGCTGTGGAAATGACTTTTTCAACTTAGGAATATCCTGTGGATAATGGGAGGGGACTTCAACATGATTGAAGGTCCACAAGATAACATTGGGGGAAATAAATTTGAATGAAAAGGTACTGAGAAATTCATCTAGTCGAAAATGATCCAAAGACATAAGCTAATGGAACCTCTACAAGATAATAAAGAAGGGCATAATCGTATATGGTTTACTTGGTCTAACTATCAGAAAGGGGGTAGAAGAATCTATAGTAGACTCAATAGATTCTATGTTAACAAAGATTTCTTTGGTTGCAAACCCGGATCTAAAGGGGTTAGTATGGAGGTCATGCCCTACACATTATCAGATCATCACCCCATTATTGCCAATTTTTTCCCTCTAACAACTAAGGAAAACATTAAGAGAAAGACAGATGGCTTTGCCCTGAATGTTAACCTGTTAGATGATGAGGATATCATGACAACCATTGACATTGTAAGATGGTATAATAAAGGCATTGATCCTCATCACAGTGTCATTGATAGATGGGTTCAATGTACCTCTAGTTGTAAAGCCTTGTTCCAAACCGTTGGTAAGAAGAGGGCTAAGGACAAGAGAAAACTAGAAGATGAGATGCAAAATACACTCTGTGAAGATGAAAGGACTCTTCAAGGGAACCCCGAGAACATCAAAGCAACTATAGATGTTATACTGGCTAGAAATACCTTAAGAAGACTCCATAACTTTAAGATCCATGGAGCCAAGACAAGGGCCAGAGTACAGTGGGTTAGCCATGAGGACAAAGGTTCTAAGTATTTTTTTCAGATCCTAAAGCACAAAGAGGCTATGGAAAGGATTGAAGCCCTATGTGAAGAAGGAAATATTATCACTAATCAAGAAGATATTCTAAACTCTTTTGCAACTTACTATGCTAAACTCTTCTCCTCTGAAGAAATAGGTTCAGGGATGGAGAGTGTCAAGGATAAGATTAGTAGTATTATTCCAAAAAGGCTCTCGAAGGCTGATAGGTCCTTCCTAGACTCTCCTATCTCATTGGATGAAATAAAAAGGCTATTCATAGTATGAGTAATGGTAAGGCACCTGGACCTAATGGGCTACCCATTGAGTGTTATAAGAGAAATATAATTTGGGTAAGTGAGGACTTGCTGCAAGTGTATACTGAAGCCATAGAAAGGAAATCTTTGAATAAAGAAATTAATTTAGGTCTGATCAAACTTATTCCTAAAGAGGGAGATAGGACTCAAATTAAGAGCTGGAGACCCATTACCTCGTTGAATGTATCTTACAAGATTTTGGTCAAGATTTTATCTTTGAGAGTGGCAGATGTTCTTCCTGAAGTCAATAATCTCACTCAAATAGGATTTATGAAAGGGAGATACATTCTAAAGAATTTAATTACTTGTTGGGAAGCAATGGACTAGGCAAAAGATTCCAATCAACAAGTATGTTGCTTCTACTACACTATGAGAAAGCCTGTGATAGGATTGAGTGGAAATTCATCCTGATGATGTTGCAGTTCCTGGGCTTTGTCCCCTTCTTCTGCCAAATGATCAATACTTTGATGAATGAGGCATGTGCAACTATTGAGATTAATGGTATCAGATATTCCCCATTCCAACTGACCAAATTTATTAGGAAAGGTTGCCCATTGGCCCCAAACCTCTTTGTGATAGTAGCAGATGCACTATTTTATCTTCTAAGAGATGATTCCCTATCACCTAAGGTCTTGGGAGTAAACCTTCCTAATGAGGAGAAACTTTCTAATGTGCAATTTGCTTATGATAAAACTATCATGTTTGAGATGAGTGAGGGTAATGTTCTTAACTTGATGAGTAAGTTGGACCTCTTTTGTGTGGCATATGGGAGCAAAATTTCACTTCCCAAATCCATTATTCTGGGATGGAAGGAAGAGCCACCCCTGTGGTGTTCTAAGTTTGACTTGGCATGGGGTGGTACTAGTCACATTATGAGATACTTGGGGATTCCTTTCTCAATTAATTCTAATCTTAAGGATATGTGGGAGTAGATCATAAATAAGATTCATAAGAAGTTTAGAAAATGGAATAACAAATACCTCTCTTTAGCAGGAAGCTTCTAGGTGTGTCAAAAAAAATTGTCCACCTATACCATCTATTATGCTTCTTATTGGTTATTCTCTCAAGCCCAATTCGGTATGATTCAGAAACAGATCAGAGACTTCTTGTGGTCTGATGGAAAGGGAGGAAAAAAGAGGCATGGAGCCAAATGGAAGTGGGGCAATATGAATAGAGATCTTTGTGGAATTGGGCTTAAAGATCTAGGATACAAGGAGTATCCATGGTTGTTAAGTGGGTAGATAAAGCCTTGGAAGGAGATGAACCATGGAAGATCCTTATCAAGAACAATATTGCTCGGGCTTCTCCTAAGAAAGCTCCTTATTGGAAAGGGTTACATCTTAATGACCTTGTTACAGGAAAATTGGATTTGGAAGTTGTAGGATCTAATGTTTTTAAAGCCATCTGGAAAGATTGAAATTTTGTCTCTCAATTCATTGAGGGGGATTGCCTTATTGATAAGGATGATAAACTTTGTGGGGAAAGGAGCATATGGTGAAACCATTTCCACAAAGGAAAACCATTAGCTCTAATTCAAGGATATTCAGCAAAATTTTGGACCAATAGAGGAATTAGAACCTTGGAGGACATCATTTTTAAAGAGTGCATCATCAATTGGGATGCACTAGAAATAAAATTTTATCTCCCCCAGACACATTGGAGGACCTATTCTTTGATCAAAGAAGCTTGTTCCCCCCTCAACCTTCCTAAACTATGTTCCAAGCCTAACACTAGAGCCCTCCTCCTAGAATGGCCTGACTCTTCCCCTCTTCATGTTGTTAAATCAAAGACCATCTATGGGCTGCTTTCAAATAACCTAGGAATAATTATACATGTCAATCAAGCTTGGAACCTTGATTTTGACCCCCTCACTTGCTCCTCATGCTTTAAGTCCCAGTGGCACATTCTTGTGGAGCCTAATATCAATTGTTTTCTATGGCATTCCCGTCTATGTAGGTTTCTTGTTAAGAAGCCTAATAGAGAATTCAATATTTATAAGATTTGCATATATTGTGAAACCATTACTCATATTCTATTTGAGTTCTTTTTTTCCAACAAAGTTTGGAGGAATTTTAGGTTGGAAGTAAACTATAGTTATGATTATGTCAATATGCTTACTGGAAAATGTGGTGGGCACAAGAAATACTCTTCAAGATTTTGGTCTATTTTATCTGCTTCTATTTTATGGTACATTTGGAAAGCTCGTAACAATGATATCTTTGATGGTAGAGGTAGGAGTCTTACTGAGTCTCTCTAGAGGCTCATTTTTCATAACATTGCTATGCAGGTCAATATAAATATGAAGATTGATGAAGACAAGTTCTAGGAACTTCTCACCGAAGGCTCTGCTAGGATGTTTAAGGCAGAGATTTCTCATGGATTTATAGTGAATAGGCCAGCGCAAGAGAAAGATTATTTCAACACCAAACTGAAGAAGATCTTGGAGGAGAGTCATAAGATGAAAGAGAAGCTAAAGAGGAAATTGGATGAACTTGTAGAGAAGATGACAGGCAGACCAAGACTCCACCTCCAGTTGTTTTCACCCCTCTAGCAGTTGTTCTATATCTTGAGGAAGAAGAGGAAGAGGTTTAGGAGTTGTCACAGGAACCTCCTCCTATTCCACCTAATAATGTGTTACATGACCTAGATGCAATTCTTCAGTTTGATGACAAGATTCTAAATTGGATTTATTGTCCTGTAGGTTGGGCTACTTGAGTTGATCCTAGGAATTGATGCTTAGACTAGGGTATTTTGACATATATTTTGTCCACACTTCACATATGTATACTCTCAAGCTACTCTAATGTTGTGATCCATATTTTGAATGACAGAGCCATTGTTCTGATATTGTGATCCTTTTTTTGTAAGGTGTTCATATTATACTTAATAAATAAATATATATATATATATATATATATAATAACAAGGAATCAAAATGCATTCTTAATCATAAAAACCGTTCAAAATCAATCTTTCTCTAAATCAAACAACATCAATTAAGAATACTCAATAATTCATCATTCAAAATTAAACAAGCATTCACCTAGCTTGCTCACACTTCACCTAGTTGGTGTTGCTCAATTCCACCAACTCCCCAGACCTAGTTGTACTCTAAGACCTCCAAGTCCTTCTCAATCTCTTATAGGGATTTCTTCTTATCCATTTCAAGGTGTTTTCTTCAAGTGTTTTAACTAGGAACCCTACCAATTCACAATGTTTCCCATGTGCTCATCATGGTTCTCTTGGCTTCAACTTGTCAATTTGACCTCCTACTATTGTGAGTTGATGCAGAGGTGTGGAGGTGGATTCTAACATGTTTTTAATACCTTTTTTTTCCATTTGATGTTTGCAATCATTAGCTTTCTTACAAATTTCAATATTTTGCCTAGAAAAGGGCTACAAGGAATTAGCCTTATTAGGCCTCCAAAATACGGTTTTCTAGGGCTTGAAAGAAAACGATCCAAAAGACCCTTCATCAAGTTTGGATTTTCTTCAAATTTACACCTAAAATCAAGTTATTTTTGTGGTTTTGGTTCCTTATCCCACCGTACAATGCCCTAACCCAAAAATGAGGGTTTTCAAGGGGTTCTAGGCCTTCTAACCGGTAGTGCCTTATCAAGATTGTGTTTGACCAACAAATGGTATTTTCAAGGATTCCCCTTGCACTGGAAACTTTTTACTAACTTCATGGACCCCTCCAAAAGGTTATATGGTGATTTGGCATTCACCCCTGCACTTTGCACACCTAATTCACCCTATCTCCTCTAACCGAGTTGCTCCTGGACTCGCCGACAACAAGGTGACAGTCATATCAAACTCCATCTCTAGCACTTGTCCTTGCATCTGTAAACTACAAAAGTGGTTTTCTTCCATGTCCCAATAGGTCGTGATGGTAGCATGGAGGGAATTCATGGGGCAACCATTTTACACAAAATAGTTAGATACAAGCCAAAACTGGCTACTTCCAAACAAAACCAAGAAAACACTAATACAAACTAACTAAAAAGATTGAAATGAAAATAAAAAACTATGAAACACACCAAAGAAACTCAATCCATTACTGGATCAATGGATTCAATCCATTTGTATTCACAATATGAGCAAAATAAGCCAAAATGATGTCAAACAGTCCGAAAATGAGTAGTTTCATATTGTTGAACTTACAAAAACAAAACTCCAACCTTGGTAACCATGAAAGAGAAGGTTTTTATAGTCTTCCCCACATTTGGAGGCATTTTAGGGTTTTGAGAAATCCCTAACTCCATCGCCAAGCATTTTAGGACAAAAAATGTCATGACAACTTTCAAAAGTTGTCATGACAACTTTTTGCAACTTTGCACTTTTTGCTTTCCTAATCAATGAAACATATTCTAAGTCATTACTCACGACTTTTCAAGCATTCCTAAGACTATTTTAACCCTCCCTAAAGTTTTTACACTTTTGACCATCAAGGAGGTCAATTACCTACTCAAACCACTACCTATGCACAACATGCAAACCTAGGAAGCAACTAACTCTACTAAGCCTACATTTGACTCAAAATAATCACTCTTGGACCCTCCTGGAGTACTTATTCAATACTTGACTTGGCTAGGGTCAGTACAAGCCAAAATTGAAAAAATCCTATAAGCCTAAGTCCTAGGTGCTCTTGCACCATTCTCCCAAACAAAATAAAATCATGTCACCTCTTTGGGAATTAGATTCTAATCAATTCCTAACTTCTTGAACTTTGTTTCAAGCACCCATGTAGCTTCAACATCATTCATACCTTGCCATTTGATTAGGTGCTCCCAATAGTTTTTATGCCTTGTCTTCTTGGCGATCCTTGAACTCAACACCTTCTCAACCTTTGGATTTCGTCTTGCTGGTAGTTGAAGGTTGTTCACATCATCTGATACCTCTGAGTGACTACATTCTAAACCTTGAATTGGTCCTTTGTAGGAAACTAAGTCTGCTATGTTGAAAACCGATGACAATACTATGTCACTAGGTAGGTCCACCTTGTATGCAATTTCTCCATACTTGTCTAGAATGGCACATGGACCCAAACTTCTCATTTTCAACTTGTTAGGAACTCCTTGTTGTAGCCTTTCTTTATTTAGGTGCACCATGACAATATCTCCCACTTGAAATTGGAGGTTCTTCCTTCTTTCATCAACTTTTTGCTTGATTTTTCTTGTGTTCTCCATCAAGGCTTTCTTGACTGATTCATGTACCTCCTTCATTGACTGGGCAAAGTTTTCTGCATATCCACTTCTTTCTGCTGCACTACCTAAGTCTCTCAACTCCAAAATACCCTTGGGTGCACACCATAGACCACTTCAAAAAGGCTCTTGCTGGTAGTCCTATTTATGATGTCATTATATGCATATTCAGCATGTGAAAGTACTTGATCCCATGTCTGACCATACTCTTTGGTAAGGCACCTTAATAAATTCCCCAAGCTCCTATTAACCACTTCGGTATGCCCATCTATTTGAGGATGGTAGGTTGATCCAAAAGATAGGTTGGTACCAAGCTTTTGCCAAAGTGTCTTCCAAAAATGATTCATGAACTTTGAGTCCCTATCTAAACAATGCTCCTGGGTAAACCATGTATCCTTACTATTTCCATAAAGAACAAATGAGCTATTTGGCATGCATCATGAGTAGTATTGCAAGGCACAAAGTGGGCCATCTTACTAAATATGTCCACAATGACATAAATGTTGTCAAATCTCTACTTTGTCCTTGGTAAACCTACTGCAAAGTCCATACTAATGCATTCCCAAGGTCTATTTGGTATGGGAAGAGGTTGGTATAAACCAACATTTGAAGAAGTACCCTTGGCCTTTTGGCAAACTATGCAAGTCTCCACATACTTTTTCACATCTTGATTCATCCTTGGCCAATAGTAGTACCTATGAACCAACTCTTTAGTCTTATTGACTCCAAAATGTCCACTAAGGTTGTCATTATGCTTTTCTTGAATGAGTTTTTCTCTCATTGAGCCTCTAGGAACACAGAGCTTCCCACCTCTAAACAATAGTCCATCTTACAAAGTAAATTTAGAATACTCACTATGGAAGTGATTTTGATACTCCTTACACACCTTGTAGGAATTTGAGAAGACTTCATCCTTCGGGTACAAGTCTCTAAAACTGACAACTCCTATGCTTCTCAACTGGATTTCTTGGACTGTCAAAAGTCTCCTGCTTAATGCATCAGCAACCAAGTTTAACTATCCTTTATTTTGCTTAATTGTAAATGTGTAGGATTTCATTTACTCCACCCATTTCATGTGTTTATGACAGAGTTTTTCTTGTGAGATTAGAAAACTTAATGCTTGCTTGTCCGTATAGACCACAAATTCCTTAGGAAGGAAATAGTGTCTCCACTTCCTCAAAGCCTACACTAAATCATATAGTTCCAAGTCATAAGAGGAGTACTTCCTTTTTGCATCACTTAGCTTCTCATTGTGGAAAAGTACTAGTCTTTCTTCTTGGCTTAGGACAGCACCTACTGCAACATTGCTTTCATCACATTCTACTATGAAAAGTTTCTCAAAACTAGGCAACACTAGCACCGGTTGAGTAGCTATCTTCTCCTTCAAGGTTTCAAAACCTTTGTTTTCGTGTTCAACCCACTGAAACTTTGCCTTCATTCCACCTCTAATGGTGTCTAACATTGGTGCACATATAGCACTGAATTGCCTAATGAACTTCCTGTAATACTAAGCTAGTCCATGGAAGCTTCTCACCTATGTTGTTGACTTAGGAGTAGGCCAATTTACTATGGCTTCAACCTTGTTGGGATCCCTCTTGAGGCTTCCTTGAGACAACACAAACCCAAGATAAACCAACTCCTGCTTAACAAATTCACACTTGTCCAAGTTCATGGTTAGATTTTCATCATGCAATCTTTGTAGTACATCTTGCAAATGATTAATATGATCTGCCCTGTCCTTACTGAAAATGAGAATATCATCTAGATATACCACCACAAATTTACCTACAAACTCCTTCATCACCTCATTCATGAGTCTCATGAAGGTGCTTGAAGCATTGGATAAGACAAATGGCATTACAAGCCATTCATAAAGACCCTCCGTTGTCTTGAATGCAGTTTTCCATTCATCGCCCTCCTCAATCCTAATTTGGTGGTATCCACTTTTAAGGTCAATCTTGGTAAAGTACTTGGCTTCCCCTAAACAATCCATTAGGTCTTCTATTCTAGGAATTGGGAACCTATATCTGATGGTGATCCTACTTATAGCTCTAGATGTTAGGATTCCCAAAGATACTAAGAGGGGGGGTGAATCAGTATCTGATCGGTTGTAATATTTTCTTAACTTATAACATGAAAAATATATTAAAACTGTGTACTGGTAAAGCAGAAATAATGCAACAAATAAGAACAAGAACCACAACATGAAAAGCACACCATAACACAATGTTTTAATGAGGAAACCTAGTGTGGGAAAAACCTCAGTGGGATTTGTGACCCACAATATTTGCTTACTGTCCAATAAGGAAATATTACTCTTACAATAGGGGCTTGCACATGCAGGAAGGCCAAGTGCCTAGAGCTCACTGCTCAATTACAAAGGAAGTCACATTGACTTACAAAAATGGATTATGCTAATCCAATGTCTTGTACTACTTTAGATTAGCATCTGCTATGCCAGATTCAGTACCGGTTTAAGTTCTGCTACATACATAAACCCTTAACCTATAATTCACATATTAGGTCTGCTACCTTCTATTCAAATTTCGCATCATCCTTCTACTACCATTTTTTTATAATGATCTACAATGGTCTCATACATATATGAGTCATATTACAATCTTCCATGTTGGCTTACAAAATATTTTACAATTAATAGCAAAATACATTAATACAAAAATATTGTCGGCCAAGGTGTCGGTATCCTGTATGCCGGTGTAGAGTCTGCAGGTGTCGGTGCCTATGTCTGCCTGCTAGTATCATGTGATTGCAAGGTTTCCATCAATTACAATACCTTCAATCACCTACAATTTCTCACTGGAGTGTGCATTTTCCAACAATCTCCCCCTTTGGCATTGATGGCAACACTCATGAGAAAAATTCAAGAATGTATCCAAAAATTGAAGTCCAAAAATTTTGCCAAAAGCTGTATGTCCAAAAATGTGTGCTCCCCCTAAGTAGATAATCTCTACTTCCTTTTGACCATTTTTCTCATCACACTACTCCCCCTTTGACATCAATGACAAAGGTTGTCATTCGCTGTCAGTGGAGTCCTGCCTGGATTCTTGTAACCGGTGGGTTACAATCTGAAAAATATCTGTCGAAACCAAATTTAAACCATTGTGAAATATTTGTTGTCTTTTAGTGCCTCTTGAGTACTCTACACTATACTGGTGAGTATGTGCATTTTCTCTTCTAGTGTCTTCAGCCCGGTAACCAGAGCCTCAGATATTTCTTTTCTCAAAGAAATGAGGTAATCTAGTTTTGGAGCAAGTCTACATTTCAAGTCCTTTTCTTTATCCTTTATTCTTTCTTTGTCCTTCTCTAACTGCTTGATTTTCTCTTCTTGCTCTGCAATCTTCTTCTCTATCTCCAAAAATGAATCTGATGTACCTATCAGATTGTCAGCAATTTTGTTAATCTTGTATTGTGCTTTGATGATTTCCTTGTCTAGATCTTCTGTTAAAATATTTGTTTTACAAATATCTCTATACAGTTTCTTGAAGTCAAAAATTATCTCTCCAAGTTCTAGTAATAATGTTTCCATTTTCTCCTTCTTCTTCTTCACAATTTCCTCAAATAATTTCTCTTTTTCTTTAATCATTCTCTCCTTAAATGTATCCTCATTTATTTGATCAACCGTCAGAATGTTGTCAGTGATGAACTTAGATAATGTGTTTAGTTGACCTAAAGAATCCTTATTATCAACAATGCACTTTGGTGCTATTAATTTAAGAATGGGAATGGTATCATCAATAGCCTTATGGGCTTGTACATTACATTTTGTGATCTTCTTTATTGAGTCCAATAAGAACTTTGTTACATTTCTAGGTCTGAATTCTCCCATTGAAGTACTAGATGTCTGTCCAACTGTCTTCACAATAGCCATGCTATCAGTTGTGGTAATCACCTTACTTGATTCGACCTCTGGTAGGTCAGTCTGTGTTTGTATTTCTACAAACAAAGGTTTAGGCTTTTCAATTTTTACCAATGGCACTGTCTTGGTCTGAACCTGTGCCTCAACTTGTACCTATTCTGGTTTCTCTATTTGTGTCTCAGAAGGTTTCTCTAAGCTTTCAATTATTGGTTTTTTAGATGTAGTCTCATTTTGTACCTTTGTACTTTTCTTTGTCGGTTCTTCTAATGTTTTTCCAGTTGTATCTACTGATTTCTCAGTGGTATCCTCTGTCAGTTGCTCTGTTTGTGTAGGTTTTTCTATGCTTATCTCAACCTCTGCAGCCGATGACTCAATAGTCACATCTGTCTTCTTGTCCTCAGTGGTTTCTTTGTCAACCACAACATTTACTTCTTGAGTATCAATATTCACAGTGTATAAAACTTTAGACTTGGGATTTTTATCCTCTAATGGAGTCTCCATACTCTCAGTAGTCGGTTGACTGTCAGTAGTATCTACCGGTGGAGTATCTAAAGGAGGTGGGGGTACATTATTAGTTATTTTAAGGCTTGGAGGTCCACCTACCTTACCTTTCCCCTTATCCCTGTCCTTTTGATATACTTTAATAGTCTTTGGTCTAAGTAATTCTTCCTTTTTTTCTTTTTCCACAAAGAATATATCCCATGCATCTGTTGTTTCTTCAGAGACTTCTTTTACTCTTCCTGCCATCAGTGCTACATGTCGGTGAGCAGTGGACAATATTGTCCGATTTGCTTCACTGATTAGTTTATCTATTTCATCAGTTGAGTTGACTGGATGTACTGCAAGTAATTTCTCAATCTTGATTTTCTTGTCCAGCTCAACAATGGCTAACCTTCTAGCTTCTAATCTCCTATATAGATCATTTGGTATTTCATCAACAACTTCCATCAAAAATTTCTTATAAATATCTAAGTGTAAAATTACACAGATCTCTATTCTTTCCTTGTCATCTATTGATAGTGTGTTGTATATTTTGCTGATGTTCTTCAGCTTACCATCCTCTATAATTTCACTCAAGAGTTTATCCAGTGGAGTAATATTTTGTTTTGCCTTCTTTTTCTTTGGAGTCATTTTCTTTACCGGAAGCCTAACTGCCTGTTGTTTTTGTTTGGTTCTCTTTTGTGCGGGTGAGGGTACTGGTGAGGGTTTTCTTTTCCTTTCTACCCTTTTAAATACCGTTGGTATATCACTCTCAGAAGAAGTTCCAATCTGTGAAAGATGAGTTTCCAGTTGAAGTCCTTCCAACTCACTTTCCTTTATACCAGTTTGCTTCAAAACATCTTCCTTAATTGCTTTAGCCTGTCGAGTTCCTTTTCTTACTATTTCTTCAACCTTCTTAACCCTTTTCCTAGACAGAATCCCAATCTCAGTTGTTTCAGCATTTCCAAAAACTTCCTCAGTGGGTTCCTTTGGTGCTTCAAGGAGGGCTTTTGCATAAGTTTCAATAATATTGTCATCTGTCTCATAGCCCATTTCAGTTACCCAGATAGTTCTAGGGACAACTGCCTCCATCCATATTTCATCCTTTTTTATTACAAAACAAATTTCTTTCTAATACTTGCCCACAATAGCTTGTGACAGTCTTATTCTGGTTTTCATTCGAGCCTTTAATGCTTTAAAGTATTCATTTAAGTTTTTCTCCCAGTTTTCTCCCATGTTGTTTAGTACATCCAATAGTTTCTTTCCTACCAGAATGTCAAAGCCAAAATCTCTTGCACCAATACCGGGCACTTGTTTAGTTATGTACAACATTAGACAAACAAGCAAATTTCCAAATCTGAATGTTCCTTTCCTATATCCTTTAATTTTCCCCATATTGTCTATCAATTCATCTTTGAGCCATTCACATATATCTATTCTAGCATTATTGTTGACCATGTCATAAGCACTCTTAATACATAGGCTATAAATTGAGTTCAACCTATTTGCATGTGTAGCTTTGTAACCTAAGATCATACTGATAAATCTGACATTTATGTCATTTACATCGTTTACCCTTAGAGACCTTTTGTCGAATGTTGCACCGGTTAAATCCATCACTGTGTCATTTGAGACTCTCTTTGTTTTGTCAAGTCTACTATTGGTGGAAGGTAACCCTGTTACTGCCTTAACGACTTCCTTTGTGATTTGATGGATTGAATCCAACCAGAAGAATTCACCATGAACCCTTCTTAACACAATCCTTATAATATCCTTGGTAAAATCTGGGACACTAAGGATTTCAGTAAAACCTAGGGTTTCCACTATCTTATGTTCCGGCTTGATATTCCCAGACTCATCACAAATCACAGTCCTATACATATTTTTTATCTCATCATCACCTAATTCCTCTATATGATAATGTATATACATCCTAGAGTCTTCAGCATATACAACTCCCTTAGGAATTTGAGAAAATGCACCTATGCTATCATCTTTCTTCGCAATTTTAGGAACTAGTTTGAATACAAGTCCAAGGCACTTAACAACCTCAACAATAGTAGGGTTTGCAATAAATTCAGGAGTGGATGAGGATGCCATGATTATAAATACCTCAATCTGCCTTAAGGATGAATTCTTTGATGAATTGCTTCACTTTTTCGCTAAGGATGCCTTCGCTCGAGAATTTTCGCACTCTCAAAGGTTTGAATGCTCAGTGAATGAAAAAGGAGCCAAAACACTTGCTTTATAATGTTATTTTCTCCAACTACCACATTTAATGCTCACTGATTAAGTCACAACTTATCTCATTTGTCGGTATAGAAGTAATTTCAACTTCTCACCATCAACTGAGGGAATAATAGCATGTTTCTCATTTTGTTGCTAAACCCTCAAGGATTTTCCTTCAGTTAGATGAAGAGTCTCCTACTGGTGGACTGTTACTCTGTTCTGCCGGTGGAGGAGTATTCCCATCAACATTCTAATCTATCTTTCTGATCTATTGTTTTGAGAATTATTGCTTTACCTCTGTTGGCATATGCACACTCCAATGAGACATTGTATGTGATTGAATGTTTTGTCATTGATGACAACCTTGCAATCATATGGCACTGGCAAAGGCATTATACTAGCATTAGCAGATCACACTCTACACTAGCACTCAAGACACTGGCACCGGCACAAAGAAAAGAAGTATATCAGCACAGAGGCTGACAGGATTTTGTTATATTATATTTTGTTTATTATTGTAAAACTTTGTAAGCCGACTTGGCAAATTGTAAAATGACTCTTATATATAAAATAGATCATTGTAGACATTTAAAAATGAGAGAGGAACAATTAAGGAAAATATTAGGCAGACCTATTATGTAAGAAGTAGAGCAGCAACCGGTACTAGATCAGACATTATAGATGCTATTGTAAAGCAGTACAAGATATTGGATTTGTATAATCCTTATTGTAAGTCAGTGAGACTTCCCTTTGAGCAGTGAGCTCTAGGCAATTGGCCTTCCTACATGTGCAGGCCCCTATTGTATGTAATATTCTCTTATTGGCCAATGAGTGAATATTGTGGGTCACAAATCCCACCGAGGTTTTTCCCACACCAGGTTTCCTCGTTAAATCCTTGTGTTATGGTGTGCTTTTCATGTGGATGTTCTTGATTCTGTTTATTGCATTATTTCTTGGATACTGGTACACTATTATAATATGTTTTGTATATTTTAAGTTAAGAAATTCTATACATTGGTTAGATACTGATTCACCGCCCCCCCCCCCCCCCCCCCCTCTCTCAGTATCTGTGGGATTCCTAACAATTGGTATCAGAGCTTGGTCCTCTATTTTCAGAAGCCTAACAGCTTGAGGAAGATCTTGACACCGGTAAAGATGGAGAATTTGACGAAGCAACTGGAAGGGGCTCTTACAGACTATGATGTAGAGAAATTGAAAAATATCAAACTAGAAGATGATATAAGGGCAACTCGGGATATCATTCAGGCACTTCAAGAAAATTTTACTGTTGCAAGAAATAAGAGAAGAGAACTTTGTGAAAAATTGCAAAATGAGAATGATGAAAAGGAATCACTTAATGATATGATAAGCAAGTTGAAACAAGAGAACATGACAACAAAGAATGAGATGCAGGATATGACTGAGATTTTGCAAAGAGATTGAGGATAGGAAGAAAAATGAAGAAGAATTGACTAGAAGACTAAGTGATGCAGCAAATGAGAACACAAGACTTAGCTATGAAAATGACATGTTGAAGACAGATCTGATGCATACTCAAAATGACTCAAATGAACTGATGAGACAAAAAGAAGTCTTAGAAAGAGAACTAGAAACTGCAAATCAACATAAAGAAAAATTCAAGAAAAGCTCAAAGGAAATTGGCACCTTGCTGAAGAATCAAAAACCTAAAGGTGACACTTCTGGAATTGGCTTTGAAGTTGGTGAAAGCTCCGGTACTGCAAATACTCAGGATCATAGCAAACCAGTAAGACAACCTAATGCTTATAAATTCAATGGAAAATGCTTTAACTGTAATAAGTATGGTCATAGAGAAAATGAATGTAGATCTAGAAATTATCAGAATATCAACACACCCACCGGTCAATGTTCTAAATGTAACAAAGTTGGTCACAACTCTGAAAATTGCAGAATGAATGTGAGATACTATGTTTGTGAAGATTTGGATATTTATCTAATCAATGCAGAACAAAAACCAACATAAGTTATGGAAAAGTTATTCAGAAGAATAATGTAACTTGTTATGCATGTAACAAGATTGGGCATATTGCAAAATTCTGTAGAAGTAAAGAAACACCGGTAGACAACAAAAGTTCTATCTTGAAAGGTAAAGAAAAATTTGAAGAGGTTAAGCAAGAATTCTCAAAACAATGGATTAGAAAAGATGATCTAAATATTGGGAGTACTCCTCCACCGGTAGAACAACCCAATGCTTCACCAGAAGGACAGAGTGATGCTTCACTAGTAGGACAGATCAGTGCTCCACTAGCAAGAAGTTCTTCATCTAATTGAAGAAATTTTCCTTGAGGGTTTGGCAATCTGATGACACATGTGCTATTATTCCCTCGGTTAGAGATAAGAAGTTGAAAATTACTTTTTATCGACAGACAATGTTAAAAGAATACTTAACCGACATGCATTTAATGTGGTAGATGGAAAAAAGACACTATAAAATTGAGGTTTTGGCTCCATTCCATTTCACCAAGATTTCAAACCTACGAAGAGTGTGAAGATTCTGAGCTAAGGCATTTCGAGCAAGAGACAAGAACACTCCAAGCATTCATCCAGCCTAAAGGCAGTAAAAGGTATTTAATCATGGCATCCACCTCTGCAATTGAATATATAGCAAACCCTACTATTATCGAAGTTATAAAAAGACCTAGGCCAGTATTTCAATTAGTTCCCGAGGTAGCAAAGAAAGATGATACCTTAGGTGCTTTTTCTCAAATTCCCAAGGGAGTTGTTTATGCTAACCCCGGAATTTACATCCACTGCAACATTGAGGAACTAGGAGATGAAGAGATTAAAACCATGTTTAAAACTATGATATGTGATAAAACCGGCAATGTAAAAGATGAACACAAGATCATTGAAACCCTAGGATTTATAGAGATCCTTAGCATTCCTAAATTCCCCAAGGATGTGATTAGGATAGTCTTAAGCAGGGTACATGGTGAATTTTTCTGCTTAGATGGAGTCCACAAAATCACTAAGGAAGCTGTGAAAGTTGTCACAGGGTTACCGACCATCGATAAAAGGCCAGATAAAACCAAGAAGGTATCCAATGACCTAGTTACAAACCTAACTGGTCCAACTTTTGACAAAAGGTCCCTAAGAGTTAATGATGTAACAGACATTAATGTGAGATTTATCAACATGATATTAGGGTATAAAGCTACTCATGCAAATAGACTCAATTCAGTTTCAAGTTTATGCATTAAGAGTGCTTATGATATGGTCACAGAATATGCAAAGATTGATATATGTGAATGGTTAAAAGATGAATTAATTGACAACCTTGGAAAGATTAAGAAGGACAAGAAAGGAACTTTCAGATTTGGAAATCTATTAGTATGTCTGATGCTACATATAATAAAATAGGTTCCCAGTATAGGCTAAAAAGAACTTGGTTATGATATACCAGTAGGTAAACAGTTAACAGAACTATTCAATAACATGGGAGAAAACAAGGAAAACAATATTCATGACTTTTGTCAAGCATTAAAGGCCAAAATGAAGAAAAGAATCAGGTTATCACAAAATATTGTCGACAAATACAAAGATGAAATATGCTTTGTAATCAAGAAGGATGAAATCTGGATGGAAGCAGTCATCCCTAGGACAGTTTGGGTAACCGAGATGGGCTATGAAATAGATGATCACATAATTGAAACATATGCTAAAGCACTTCTAGAATCCCCCAGAGAACCTAAGGAAGAAATATTTGGTAGTGCAGAAACTATTGAAAGCCAAATACAATCAAAGAAAAGAGAGAAAAAGGTTGAGGTAGTTGTAAGGAAAGGTTCCAGACAAGCAAAGGCCATCAAAGAAGATGTGTTGAAGAAAACCGGTATAACAGAGGATGAGTTAGCAGCTCCACAACCTGAAACTCACCTATCACCGGTAGGTACTTCTTCAGGAAGTGACATGCCTACAACTTTCAAAAGAGTTGTAAGGAAAAGAGATCCCTCACTAGAAACCACACCCTCACCCAGGAGGACAAGACAAAAACAACAAGCAGTGAGATCTCCGGTAAGAAAGGCTACACCAAAGAAGAAGAAACTGACACCCAAAAAGAAGAAGAGGACAAACAAAGACTTGGCCCCTCTTGATATACTGCTGATTGAAATTATAGAGGAAGGTAAATTGAAAATATAGAGAAAATATATGACACTTTAACAACTGATGAAAAAGAACAAGTTGAAAATAGTGTTATATTGCATATGGATATGTATAAGAAGTTTTTGATGGAAGTAGTAAATGAAATTCCAGATGAACTATTTAAGAGACTGGAAGCAAGAAGACAAGTAGTAATAGAACTGGACAAGAAAATAAAGATTGAAAAGCTACTTGTTGTTTATCCAGTAAACTCACCCAAAGAAATTGATGACCTAATTTCTCAAGCCAACCGGTTAGTATTTTCTACTACACACCGGCAAATTGCTTTAATGGTTGGAAGAATTAATGAGGTGACTGAGGAAACAGAAAATGGATGGGATATATTCTTAGTTGAAAGAGAAAAACAAGAAGAATACAGGAACCCCAAACCCATAAAAGTTTATTAGAAAGATAGAGACAAGGGTAAAGGTAAAATTGGTGCACCACCTAGTATCAAGGTTAGAGACAACTTACCCCCACCTCCTTTGATTACTCCATCGATAAAAATAACATCTACAGAAGATCAACCGACAGCTGAGAATATGGATGTAGAGGATGGTAATACTAATCCTGAAGTCTTATATAATGTGGATGTTGATACTCAAAAGATCAACATAGTGGTAGACAAAGATACAGTTGATAAGACTGACATGGCTAGTGAGCCTCCGGTAGCTGAGCAAATTGAAAACACACAGGAGAAACCAGCAGAAGACAAAGAGCAAAAGGAAGAGACTTAGACTAAGTCAATGCAACAAATAGAGCAAAAGTCTCCAGAACAAGAACAACAACAACTGGAACAGGAACAACAACAACAGGAACAGGAACATAAGGAAACAGTGCCACCGGCAACTGGAGAAATAGAAAAACCATTGCTTAAAGAAATGCAGACACAAATAGACCTACCAGAGGTCAATACAAGCTTGGTTATTTCTCCCGGTACTCAGATTGTTGGTTCATCATCAGGTTTCAAATCAACTAATGTGACTGAGGTACTATTAGATTCAATCAAAAAGATAACAGACTGCAGCTCACAAGCTTACAAGGCAATTGATGATACCATACCAATTTTGAAGGTAATTGCTCCCAACTGTAATATAGACAATAAAGATTCTTTAGGACAACTTCATACACTGTGTAAATATATCACTGAAAACATTGAGAAAATAAAGGAAGAGTCATTGAAGGATAAAGTAGAAATTGAAAAACAGAAATTCTTTGATGAGCAAATAAAGAAGTGTTACAGAGATTTTGACACACTTCTACCGAAATTATGTAATTTATTGAAAGAGTATAAAACTCTGTACAAAGACACATGTAAGAAAAACTTTTTGACTGTAGATATAGACAAGAAGATGAGCAAGGTACAGGGTGAGATCAATAAACTTGCAGATAATTTTGTTAACTCACCGGATACACTATAAGTTTTTGAGGAGAAGATAACAAATTTTGAAGAAGAATTACTTAAATTGGAAAGAGAAAAAGAGAGAATTGTGAATAAGGCAAAGCATCTGAGATTAAAACTGAGTTCAAGATTGGACTATCTAGCATCACTGCGGAAGGAAGTATCTGAGGCACTAAAATAGGGTCAGAAAACACCGGCAGAGCATTTGCAGCATCTCACCAGTATAGTGAAGAGAACGGAGACAGCAATAAAGGATAGCAAGAAGTTTATGGATAGTATAAACTTGATTTTGGGAGATCTTTTTCAAATTGTAACCACCCAGTTACAAGGTTGAAACTACAAACTCTACTGACATCTTGACAACCTTTGTCATTGATGCCAAAGGGGGAGTAGTGGGATGAGAAAATTCAATATCACAGGAATCATATGCTCAGGAGGAGCACACACATTTTTCGTAACATTTTTGGACTTTACATTTTTTTTTTTGAAATTTCTCATGAGTGTTGCCATCAATGCCAAAGGGGGAGATTGTTGGCATATGCACACTCCAATGAGACATTGTATGTGATTGAAGGTTTTTTCATTGATGGCAACCTTGCAATCCTATGGCACCGGCAAAGGCATTATACCGGCATCAGCAGATCACACTCTACACCAGCACTCTGGACACCGGCACTAGCACAAAGAAAAGAAGTATACCGGCACAGAGGCCGACAGGAATTTGTTATATTATATTTTGTTTATTATTGTAAAAATTTGTAAGCCGACTTGGCAAATTGTAAAATGACTCTTATATATAAAAGAGATCATTGTAGACATTTAAAAATGAGAGAGGAACAATTAAGGAAAATATTAGGCAGACCTATTATGCGTAATATAGGCTAAGGGTTTATGTAAGAAGCAGAGAAGCAACCGGTACTGGATCAGGCATTATAGATGCTATTGTAAAGCAGTACAAGATATTGGATTTGTATAATCCTCATTGTAAGTCAATGAGACTTCCCTTTGAGCAGTGAGCTCTAGGCAGTTGGCCTTCTTGCATGTGTAGGCCCCTATTGTAAGTAATATTCTCTTATTGGCCAATGAGTGAATATTGTGGGTCACAAATCCCACCAAGGTTTTTCCCACACCGGGTTTCCTCGTTAAATCCTTGTGTTATGGTGTGCTTTTCATGTGGATGTTCTTGATTCTGTTTATTGCATTATTTCTTGCATACCGGTACACTGTTATAATATGTTCTGCATGTTTTAAGTTAAGAAATTCTATACACTGGTTAGATACTGATTCACCCCCCCCCCCTCTCAATATCTGTGGGATTCCTAACAACCTCTTCAACCTTTTCTTTACCTTTCAAACTAGGACCTTTGTTATTTGCCAGTGGGGACTTGCTTCTATAGAATTTCACAATATGTCCAATCTTGTTACAGGCATAACAAGTCACATTGTTTTTCTGAATATATTTCCCATATCCTATGCTGGTATGTGTTCTGCATTGATTAGATAAGTGTCCAAATCTTCCACAAACATAACATCTTACATTCATTCTGCAATTTTCTGAATTATGACCAACTTTGTTGCATTTAGAAAATTGACCGGTGGGTGTATTAGTGTTCTGATAATTTCTAGATCTACACTGATTTGCTCTATGACCATATTTGTTACAATTAAAGCATTTCTCATTAAATTTGTAAGCATTAGGTTGTCTTACCAGTTTACTATGATCAGGATTGTTTGCAGTACCGGAGCTTTCACCAATTCCAAAGCCAAGGCCATTTGTATCACCATTAGGTTTCTGATTCTTCAGCATGTCACCAAGTTCTTCTGAACTTTTCTTGAATTTCTCCATATGTTGATTTGCAGCAGTCAGATCTTTCTCTAAGATTCCTTTTTGTCTCATGAGTTCAATTTTGTCATTTTGTATATGCATCAGATCTATTTTCAACATATCATTTTCATGACTGAGTCTTGTGTTTTCATTTTCAGCATCATTTAGTCTTCTAACAAAGTCTTCTTCATTCTTCTTTCTATCTTCAATTTCTTTACAAAACCTCATAGTCATATCTTGCATCTCATTCTTTGTTGTACTGATTTCTTGTCTTAGCTTGTTTACCAGATCATTAAGAGTTTCCTTTTCATCTTCATCATTCTGCATCTTTTCACAAAGTTCTCTCCTTTTGTTCCTTGCAATGGTAAAATTCTCTTAAAGTGCTTGAATGATATCCTTAGCAGCCTTCAAATCATCTTCAAGTTTGATATTTTTCACATTTTCGGCATCATAGTCTGAAAGAGTTGTTTCCAATTGCTTTCTCAAGTTTTCCATCTCTACCGGTGGCAAGATCTTCCTCAAGCTATTAGGCTTTTAAAAATAGAGGACCAAGATCTGATACCAATTGTTAGGATTCCCAAAGATACTGAGAGGGGGGGTGAATCGGTATCTGATCGGTTGTAATATTTTCTTAACTTATAACATGAAAAACATATTAAAACTTTGTACTGGTAAAGCAAAAATAATGCAGCAAATAAGAACAAGAACCACAACATGAAAAGCACACCATAACATAATGTTTTAATGAGGAAACCCGGTGTGGGAAAAACCTTGGTGGGATTTGTGACCCACAATATTCGCTTACTAGCCAATAAGGGAATATTACTCTTACAATAGGGGCCTGCACATGCAGGAAGGCCAAGTGCCTAGAGCTCACTTCTCAATTACAAAGGAAGTCACACTGACTTACAAAAATGGATTATACTAATCCAATGTCTTGTACTGCTTCAGATTAGCATCTTCTATGCCAAATTCAGTATTGGTTTAAGTTCTGCTACATACATAAACCCTTAACCTATAATTCACATATTAGGTCTGCTACCTTCTATTCAAATTTTGCATCATCCTTCTACTACCATTTTTTTATAATGATCTAAAATGATCTCATACATATATGAGTCATATTACAATCTGCCATGTAATATGGCTTACAAAAGACTTTACAATTAATAACAAAATATATTAATACAAAAATGTTGTCGGCCAGGGTGTCGGTATTCTTCTTTTTCGGTGCCGGTGTCCTATATGCCGATGTAGAGTCTGTCAGTGCCGGTGCCTATGTCTTCCTGTTGGTATCACATGATTGCAAGGTTGTCATCAATGACAATACCTTCAACCACCTACAATTTCTCATTGGAGTGTGCATTTGCCAACACTAGAATCAATACACAATCTCCAAGTACCACATTTCTTTGGGGCTAACACGGTAGGGACAACACAAGGGCTAATGCTTTTCCTAATTAGGCCTTTGTCTAAGAGCTCTTGGATTTTCTTGGCAATCTCAACATTTTGTTGGGGAGTCATTTTATAAGCTACCTTGTTAGGTAAGGATGCTTGGGAATGAAGTTTTTTTGATGGCTTATGGTTCTTTTAGGAGGTAAGGTGGTTGGCTATCCATCACTCACTATGCCTTTGAACTTCTTCAACAAGTCTTCAACCTCTCTTGACAATTATGGCTACTCTTTCTTATCTTCCTCTTTAGGCTTCATTACTAGTGCAAACCCCATACCTTCACCTTCCTCTAGTGTCTTCAGGAATTGCTTTTCACTTACCAAAAGAACATTAGGACCTGCTGCCCTCTTTTCACCTTCCTCAAGGATAAATTGGATCTTGAAAGTGACTCCATCTTTCTTGAATGAGTATGCATTCTTGGCTCCATCATGGACAACTTGTCTATCAAATTGTCATGGTCTTCCTAATAGAAGATGACATGCATCCATGGGTAGGACATAACATGACACCTTGTCCTTATACCTCCCAATGGTAAAATCCACCCATGCTTGCTCATTAACTAGGACATGTTCGCCTTTGTTGAACCAAGTGACTCTATATGGGTTGTTGTGAGGTATCCTTTGCAATTTGAGCTTACTCACTGCCTCTTCTGACACAATATTGTCTGTTGACCTTGAATGAATGATCACTTTGCAAACTTTGTCCATAATCTTGCATTTGATCCTAAACAAGGACCTTCTTTGGCTTGGCTCTTCTCTAAATGGTTCTTTGATCAAAGTTCTCCTTATCATCAAGTTGTCACCTACCTCCGATTCTAAGGCAACCTCTGAAGTCTTTCTTCTTGAAGACTCTTCTTGAAGATAGTTCACTCTACTTTCACCACCTTGTGATGATGATCCCTTCTCTGGACACCTATATGCTGGATGACCAAGTTGGTTACAATGGTAACACTTCATTGTTGCAAAATATGAGGAACCTCTACCTTGGCCACTAGATCTTCCTCTAAAACCATTCTTTGATCCCCTTCCTCTATTGAATACTCATTTACTAGTGTCACTCTCTTGCTGCTCAGTCAGTTTAGATTCACCTTGTGTTCTTTGTTCAGAACTTCTTCCTCCAAAGTCTCCCCTATGGCCTCTATTGTCTTTTCCTCTATCTCTTCCCCTATTGCTGCTTGAGTCATGTCTTCTTTTCAGTTTTTCTTCCACCTTAAGGGAAAGTTGATAGGTTTGATGAACTGTCTTTGGGCTCATAAGGCTGATTTCTTCTTTTAATGTTCAACCGTAGACCATTTAGGTACCAAGCAACCTTGAGACTCTCTTCTTCCACCGTATGGGATCTAAGGCTAAGTTTGTGAAACTCCTCTGTATAACTACTGACATCAAGGTCTTTTTGTCTTAAGTTTTGTCTTTTTCTATGAATTTGCACTTCATAGTCATCGAGGAGATAGACTTCTTTGATTTTGACTAACATCCCTTTCCAAGAAGAGATGGGTGCTTTGCCCATTTTCTTCCTCTCATCTTGCACAAATTTCCACCATGTGAGAGAAAATCCTCTCATCCTTGACTTGGCTACCATGACTCTTTGGGATTCAGTTATGCCTTCACATTCAAAAAGGTTCTCCATGCCTTCTTTCCATTCTAGGACCACTTCTGCCTCCATCTTAGCAGTGAACAATGGCAATCCTTCCAGTGATTTACCACTTAAGCCCTTCAATGCCTTCAAGAAAGGTTCTTGTTCAAGGATAGGGTTAGGTTCAGGTACTTTGTCAATCTCTGACACTTCCTTACCATTCCCTTCTTCTCCTTCAACCTTTACCAACACTTCATCTACCTTGGTTTCAATCTCACCAAGCTTACTCTCCAATTCAATCAACTTCTCCTTCAGGAGTCTATTCTCTTCCTCCTGATCATCCACTTTCTTTGCCAACTCTACATTGGTCACCATGTTGTTGTCTCCTATAGATTCCACTGAGGACATCTACTAACCTAGCCCAAATCTTATAGGCTTTGGTACCAATTTGATGGGGTTCACCTAGCTTGCTCACACTTCACCTAGTTGGTGTTGCTCAATTCAACCAACTCTCTAGGCCTAGTTGCACTCTAAGACCTCCAAGTCCTTCTCAATCACTTATAGGGCTTTCTTCTTATCCATTTCAAGGTTTTTGCTTGAAGTGTTTTAACTAGGAACCCTACCAATTCACAATGTTTCCCATGTGCTCATCATGGTTGTCTTGCCTTCAACTTGTCATTTTGACCTCCTACTATTGTGAGTTGATGTAGAGGTGTGGAGGTGGCTTCTAACATGTTTTTAATACCTTTTGGGTCCATTTGAGGTTTGCAATCATTATCCTTCTTACCAATTTCAATATTTTGCCTAGAAAAGGGCTACAAGGAATTAGCCTTATTAGGCCTCCAAAATCCGGTTTTCTAGGGCTTGAGAGAAAACGGTCCAAAAGACATTGCAACAAGTTTGGATTTTCTTCAAAGTTACACCTAACCTAAAGTTATTTTTTGGTTTTGGTTCCTTGTCCCACCATATAATTCCCTAACCCAAAAATGAGGGTTTTGAAGGGTTTTTAGGCCTTCTAATCGGCAGTGACTGGTCAAGATTGTCTTTGAGCAACAAATGGTCTTGTCAAGGCTTCCTCTTTCATTTAAAACTCTGTACTAACTTCATGGACCCCTCCAAAAGGTTAGATGGTGATTTGGCATTCACCCCTGCACTTTGCACACCTAATTCACCATGTCTCTTCTAGTCGGGTTGCTCCTAGACTCGCCTAGAACAAGGTGACAATCATATCAAACTCCATCTCCAACACTTGTCCATGCATATGTACACTATAAAAGTAGTTGCCTTTGATTTCCCAATAGTCCATGATGGTAGCACAGAGGGAATTCATGGGGCAACCATTTTACACAAAAGAGCTATTTACAAGTCAAAATTGGTTGTTTGCAAACAAAACCAAGAAAACACTAATACAACCTAACTAAAAAGATTGAAATGAAACTAACAAATCTGAAACATACCAAAGAAACTCAATCCATTACTGGATCAATGGATTCAATCCATTTGCATTCACAATATGAGCAAAATAAGCCAAAATGATGTCAAACAGTCCGAAAATGAGTAGTTTCAGATTGTTGAACTTACAAAAACAAAACTCATTCTGGAGGGCAATGGCATGTGTGGTGGGGGAATTCCATCTTAGTATGGGCTTTCCCACACAAGGTGGGGGCTCTCCTACCTTCGTGGGGGAGGCCACGTAAGTGGCATCCTCCCACGCAATGTGGGGAGTCTTCCCACCTACATGGGGGGGGAAGCCTCCATGCCAAGTCGGTAGGTTGTCATGCCCCACACCAAGTTATTCTTTCGCCTCACCAGGATGTTGGAAGTGCCCACCTAGCCAGTCACTCTCCCTCTCATCCAGGCAATGAAGCATTTCACCCAGCCAATCAAATTTTGTGCTTTGGCTAAATTTTTGTTATACTATAATGTTAGATGCTAAGGATAGATTTTAGGGTTTTAGTGGCCAAGAATATTAATCATATTGTAATATTTTGAGTTGCAAATATTTTATTGTAATTTATAGTTTATGAATTCAGGAATTAGATATTAGGGTTTTATTATTTGATATAGATTCTAGACGGTTTAGGGTTCTCCTGTTAGTTTTTGTAAAAATTATATTGTGAGTTTACGAGTAATGTCCTTATTTTCATATTTTATATATTTTATATTGTAAATTTATCTAGTAGGTCTTTTATTTTATTTGGGCAAGGAAGTTAATGAAAGTAATTTAATTATTTATATGTATATACATTGTTAGTAAAGTTGTTCATTATCACTCTAATTGGAAAACTTGACTGGAAACAAGGTACATTAGGTTATTTTATTTATATATATATGTATGCATTAAGTGTTCTGGTTAAGTCCGTTATTTTATGTTGAGTGAAAATTTAATGAAATTTATTTATTTATTTATTTATTTATATATATCAAATATTTTGTAGAGTTGTGTTAATCAACTCAATGGAATTAAATCAATAAGTAGGTCTGAATAGAAAGTACATGTGTAAACTTGTGCTTCATAATTAAATTCTACTTATTATTATTAAGTAATTAATAATATTTACTTTACATAGATTTGTAATATAGCTAGTTTAATTTGAGTTTTACCCACTTTTCAATCAACCCAATTGAGAACCAAAATTTATGTTAAGGGTAGTAGGTTTGAGTTTTATTTACCAATGAGATCCTATGTGCCCTTTTGTAGGGATATTGATATTAATGTTGTCAGGGTGAAATGTTTTTTAAATACTTAATTGAGTCATATTATGATGTTCATTTGGTTGGTTGATTCATGTTTTATCTTATTCCTTGGTTTGGGTTTGAGTAGGCATAGTGTCATAAGGGAGAGTGGCTCTCCATGGGGGCTAGGATCCTAAGTGATTGCCAAGACAACCTATCGGAAGAGTTGTTCTAGTAAGTGATAACCTTAATTAATGTATATAGGGGGTTGGGTAGCATTTCAAATTAATCCAGATAATAGTAATTCCCCACTCATGGCTTGAGTGCTTGTTTAGGCTCAAGTTGAGATGGGAAGGCCTGGAATGGCAAGATCAATTGCCTTGTCTTCACGAAGGGTATGTTGGTTCCACAT
Source organism: Cryptomeria japonica (assembly GCF_030272615.1). NCBI lineage: Eukaryota > Viridiplantae > Streptophyta > Pinopsida > Cupressales > Cupressaceae > Cryptomeria > Cryptomeria japonica. The sequence goes on along the minus strand of NC_081407.1, from coordinate 415,955,578 downwards.
GAGTCTTGTATAGGGGCCAGGGGTCAGGAGAGACTACCAGGATAACCTAGGATGGGGGTTGGGGTCTATGGAGACCTACCATGATAATTCATATCAAGTTATGTGATGGCACTCTCCCCTTGTGAGCACTAGTAGCAATGTCCTACTCTTGCGTTGTATTTGTAAGCCTTTGGAGTTATCATTGTTATATGGTTAATCTTAGTGTACTTTGTTTATTTATCCTTAGCTTGTGGAGGTAGCTAGTGACCTTGTATTATTTTATCCCTTGCTTGTGTGAATATGGGTCATGTGTATATCTCCTAGCACGAGGGATGGTTCTTTTGGCTCCACATGGTCGGGTTGTAGTTGCCTACTTCCATCGAGTATTTTGGACCTTTTCGTGCATGGATTGGCATTTATTATTTCTCAAGTTGCTTCTCTTGGATCTAGTTTGCTATGTATATCATAGGTAGAATCATATATTATTTATATTATTGTTTTTTACTATGGGAAAAACAGGTTTTGAAGGGACCCGAAACCCTTCACAAAAGATTACAAAAGATAGATCAAATAAAGTCCAATCATAACAAAATTACAGAAAAAACAACCAAATAGGATAGAGAGACAACATAAGACAAACAAAAGACCGCTCAGCCCACAAAAACAACAAAATTACAGCACAGAACCAGCAACAGAAAAAGATTAACACAGATTTTTAAGGTTCTCCTCAACATTAGCACTAAGTTGGTGCATCTTCTTGGTGGAATTCTTCAAGCCCAGAATTTCTTGAGGCATCTCAATGGATTTCTTCTTCATATCGGCATGAATGCGCTTTCCTGGAGGACCCGAATCATCAACACCAGCAACCATCTCCTTCTCCATATCCACAACAACCCTGTCCATGTGAGATTTCTACAGCTTGCTGACCATGGTAGACATAGTGTCTGTAGAAGCCTTCACAATATTCTGACTAGTTTCCATAATTCCTCTTAGGATAGTCTCACACTTTACAATTCTAGCCTCCATATCCATAATTTTTTTGTCAGATATTTCATTAACACGTTGAGTAGCTTCCATATTCTTGGCCAAACAATCTGTCATCACCTGTTTTTCCCTTTCAGTCCACAAAACACTAGCCAAAGTACCCTCAACCATCTCTTTACCAGCATTGACAGGGTGAGCTCTCACAGTACTATGCAACAAATCTTTAGAATTATCCTATATTACTTCCATCTTGGAAGATAAAGACCGCTGCTTAAGATAGATATTTTTGATTTCATAGAATACCCATATGGAAAGACGGAAAACCTCCAAAGAGCAGTTTTTGGTGACATTAAGAACATCAAATGGTATCTCCTGTTTAGGATGAAAATTTTGAGGGGAAAAATCTGTTGAATCCTGAGAATTCTACTCTGAACCATTCAAGGGAGATGACACCTCAACATTTTGAGTTTGGTCCATGGAATCCTGGTCATCGGAACTATCAAAAACCTTCAAAGTGGCTTTTCGAGAATGACCCCTAGGGAGTTTACTCGATCCTTCCCCACCAGCACCAGGGGAACCCATACTCACACCCGCAACAACCATCTTTGCCCCAATTTTGGCCTTTTTACTAGAATGAGGGGCATAATCCCCATCATCACTATCAATTTCCCATCCTTCCAACTCCAATTCCTCACTACCATCAACATTTTCAACAAAAATAGGGGATGGCTTATTAGGGTTTTCGGAAGCCCTAGCTTTCAAATGCTCAAAAATCAGAGCAATTAAACCTTAGTGTAAAACATGATTAACATGGATCTTTATATTGTTGTTATGTTGTGTGTATATCAATTATAATTTTAATATTGGACATGTCTACAAGGCAGATGTTGTAAGTGATGATGTAAATGTGATGTTATTTAAGTGAAATGGTTTTGTAGGATTTATGTTAGTATTTGCAATAAAGTTAATGTTTAGTTTTGGATTAAGAATATGTTAGCAATTTATTATGCTAAAGAATCATAGGAAATTTTTGTTCTGGGTCCTAAAATGAACCTAGTCTTAAAGGTTAAATGAATGTTATTAGATTCTCATTATAGTGAAAATTAAATAGGAATGAATATTTTAGTTTATGTTTTGATTAAGTAAAAATAGGTTTTTGAAAGGAACCCAAACCTTAATACAAATCAGGAGAAAGATAAAGCATTAAAGCGAAAGAAAATAGTGCTTGATCACCCAAAAAAAATAGTTCCCAACCGAAACAAAAAGGGAACTCATAACACAGAAAGCCACAGAAAGACAGCTAAAGGATAGCAAAAGGACAGCATAAAGACAAAGATAGAGACATAAACAGCTAAATATTTTTCATAATATCTTCTGCATAAATCGCCATCTACTTCATGTTGTCCGCAGAGTTCTTCAATTCATCTAGCTCTCATCCCTTGATATCACTTTGTTTCCTGGTGTTGGCCCTAGTTCTCTTCTCATGACTATTTTCCTCCATCCGGTCCTTGTCACCCTCCTTGTCTTTAATGTGATCAAATCTGTCGATCAAGCTATTCATATTATTCACAGAGGCCTTAAGAATCTAGAAATTTTGTTCAGCAATCCTCTTCACAGTTAATTATGTCTTGTCGACTCTATTTACTAGGTTGTTCATGGTAGTTTCCAGCCCATTCACCTCTTTGTTCCCTTCCATTTCCTTAACCTTCTTTTATGTTTCAATAATTTTACCGACCATGGCCTCAATAGCTTTAGCATTGTTGATTACAACCATTAATTCTTTAACATTTTTAGAAAGAGGCTTCACACCTATCGTAGCATTTTTTATAACATTGATATCATTCTTCAGGTTGTTGATATCTTTCGCAATTTTGCTGATAGTTTCACAAAATCCCTTAATGTTATCACTATCCCCATGCCAGTCACTAGGGTTTTCCATTTTATTCTCTTGAACCTCATTCTATAATCCTTGAGTACTCATGTCCTCACCACGATCCACATCCAGAATCTCCTCCTCCTCCTTACCCTTCCTCTTGTCATTTTTATCCTCCTCTACATCCTCATCAGAAACAATCAGTATTTGCCTTTTTACCTTGTTAGTCCCCTATGGGTATTCTTGTTCCTCTGGGTTTGTTTTCCCATTCCCTTTCCTTTCTGGCTTTTGATGAATTTCTCATCAAAGACTTATCCTCAAGAGTCTGAGAGGTCAAAATCAACAATAGTCCTCTTTCTTTTCTACTTAGCCTTCCCCTTTTTTGCTGAGATCCTCAGACTCACCTTCAGTTTCAGAGACGAGGTTAAAACCACTATACTCACTTTTTGTGTCATCATCCCTGGTATTTTTACCTCTAAGGATTTTCTCAATGGATTTCCCTTTCAACAATTTGTAAACTAAAACCATAAGACCCTGATGAAGAGCATGGTCACCTTGAGGGTCTTTCTGCATTTCTTTAATTGTATGATCCATAGAACAAGCTAAATAATAAGGCAGGCTTACCTTTTCACCATGGTGAAAGTGGTTGAGAAACACGAAATGGTACTCGTAAGCCCTCATGAATCTTCCATCCAGAGTAATGTAGCTAATGGTAGCAAATAGCACAAACCTTCATGGCCTACAAATACGCTTAGGGGAGTGGTAGGAGTTATCCACCTTCACCAATTTCCTTTTTTCACCATCCGTAATAGGAAATCTATCTGTCGCCTTATTAGAAACACTTTGATCTCTATAAAACTTAGTGCCATCTTTAACCATCCTCGTGGCTTCAGCTCTGATATCTTCATCCACCACCATCATCTAGGTGCCAACCAGAACCTTTCCATTCTTCCAATTCTTTATGATATGCTTGGTAACTATAGGTTCTTTGCCGCAGAGTCTCTCCATGAAAACACTTAAGCCTCCCTCTTGAAGAATCTCCCATACCTCATTATTTTTTTTCCAGTCTGAGCATGAAGTTGGTTCAAACCTCTTTTTATTCCCTCCCATGTTTCCCTCAAAATCACTGGAATTCCTATTCCCAACTCTTATATTTCCTCTCTGGTATCTGTTGTTGTTCTGAAAAACAACCTAGAATCTATGCCCTATTAATATGATATGACTATTAAATAAATAATCAACACCATTGTTGTGATCGATCATCAAAAAAAGGGGAAAAGGCATTAAGAATTATGATTAATGATGCCACGTTGCTTCATCTGGATACGGTCCAGTTCAAACAAGGATTTCGCCTCACATGCAAGATCACTCTCACCATTAATGGTAATGATTTTCTCAGAACGGCAAGCCAGGTTGGTGGCCCAGTCAGCACACGTATTGGCTTCACTGTAAACATGTGTAAAAACACACATATCAAAGGTTTTACTAATTTCCTTCGCCACTTTGATGGCATTGTTTATAGACCAAGAGGGCGGGAAAATATTATTCAAACAGTTTATAATGTTCAAAGAGTCACCTTCACACAAAACTCTGGTACAATTGGCTTCCTTAGCTAGAACCAGCCCATGATAAGCAGCAATGGCCTCAACAACATGATTAGTTTGACTGCCAATAGGAATACATTTAATGGTTTTGCAATTTCCTCATTCATCCCTTAGAACCACACCACACCCCAAATTGCCAGGGTTACCCTTGGAAGCGCCATCAAAGTTAATTTTCATCCATCCATGAGGAGGGCTTTCCCATTTCACATCTTCTCTAGGGTTAGCCTGAAAGATGTCACTTCCCTTTAATCTCCAATTCTTGAAAATGATATGATCATCCTGATCTTCGGGGTTGACTATTCCACCCATGATGTAGATATTCTCCACCACATGTCGTTTGATTTTCTCAAAAATTATTTGAGCTTTTGATGCCTTATCTCTAAACACTCTTTCATTTCTCTCTTTTCATATTCCCTAGCGAATATGAGGTAAATTCAATCTCCATAACAAAATTATAGAATTATTCCTTGAAGGGTGATTCCAGGAATTAAAAACATCTTGGACAGATTTCGGAAAGACCCAACTGATATTGAAGATATCCAGACATCTAGCCCAGATGTCAGCAGAGAAGCGACAGTGGAAAAATAAGTGATTAATGGTTTCCTCATTCTGCATACAAAGATGACAAACACTAGGCATATAGAATCCTCTAGTTTTGAGATTATCAATAGTCAAAATTTTATTTTGAAAGATAGTCCAGAAAAAAATATTAATTTTGGGAATAAGGCCTTTCACCCAAGCCTTAGCCCAGCAAGGGCTCTCTAGATTAGAGAACTTCTGATTATAGAGTGAGGCGACAAAAAATTTACCATCCACAGTAAGTTTCTAGATTAGTTGGTCATCATCATCCACCACCACCATAGAATTCATAATTTTGTTTAGATTATCAAGGGAAGGATCAAATGAGGATAATTCCTTCTGTTGTCCAACATTCCAGTTGTCACCCACCATAGTACTATATTTTTCCTTACACTGATCCTGAAACTTTCCCCAATCAGTACTATCGCTTAACGGGGAGTCAAACAACAATGTGTCTTCCCATAATTTAATGAGATTAACCTTCCCCACTTTCCATTTCACACCTTTAGCAATTAAATCTCTAGTTCTTGTAACATTTTTCCAGATGTTAGAACCAATCGGGATATCTTCATCATTGAGGAAAATTTGAAGGGTAGGGAACTATCTTTTATACTTATTGTCCCATATCAATTTCCATTCTCCCAAAGTGTTATAACCTCTCCATATCTTCTTAGCCATAAGAAACTCATTCATATCTCTAATTCTTCTAAGGCCTAGTCCTCCCTTTCTTATAGGTTTACAAACCTTATCCCACGCAATCAGATTCATTCTCTTCTTTTCCTCAACCCCTGTCCACAGAAAATTTCTTTGAATTTTTTCAATAGCCTCCACAAACTTGGTCGGGATTCTAAAAAGACTTATGGCATAAAGAGGAATACTTTGAAGAGTAGATTTCAATAGCTGGACCTTACCAGCTTGGCTGAGCAGAGAGCCTTTCCATCCAGCTATCTTCCTATGAAATTTATCCATAAGAGCACCCCAGAAAGTATCAGGAGGAACTTGACATAAAGGGAGCCCAAGATAGGAAGCAGGAAGATTCCTTAATTGGCATCCCAAAATGTTACTAATCTTTATCTACCTTCTTTCCAAAGTGTTTATGAAATAGACAAAACTTTTAGACCAGTTTATCAATTGACCAGTTTCTATCCCATATTTGTCCAAATCTTTCTTTAAGCTCCTAGAATATTTCACTGAAGAGTTCCCCATAATAATAGAGTCATCCACAAATTGCTGATGGAGCAAACATGGTCTGTCGATGAAGGTTTCAGCCCACAAAACTCTCCCTTCTCAACAAGTTTGCCAATAAATCTTCCCAAACATTCTGCCATGATAATGAAAAGAATAGGGGATAGAGGATCCCCCTGTCTGAGACCCCTTGAGGATTTGAAAAAGGGGGAAGGAGACCCATTGATCAAAACAGAAAAAAGAGGCCGAGGAAACCAATTGCATAATAAGACAGATACTTCTAGAGCAGAAACCAAAAGCAGAGAGAACATTCATCATAAAGGCCCAGTCAACTCTATCATAGGCTTTAAATAAGTCAAGCTTAAAAAGGAAGCCTTCTTTTTTAGTACTAGAGAGAGAGTGAATGTTTTCATGGACTGTGATTATCGAATCCAAAATTTGTCTTCCAGGGACAAAGCCACTTTGCTTGGGAGAAATGATAGAGGGGAGCAGAGTCAAGATTCTAGAGGTCAAAACCTTTGAGATGATCTTGTACAAAGAATTTCATAGGCTGATAGGTCTAAAAAGATCCATAGTATCAACACCCATCTTTTTGGGAATAAGAGAAATTAAAGTTCCATTCAGTTCTTTCAAAATTCTCCTCACACCAAAGAATTCTTTCACAGCACTAGAAACATCACTTCCAACAATATGCCAATACATTTGAAAAAAGAACATAGGGAAACCATCCGGGCCCGGGGCCTTGTTACCTTCAAAAGAGTTGACAACTTTCAGAATCTCATCATTAGATGGTATAGCAGTAAGATAGGAATTTTGATCAGCATTCAAGATAGAGGGATACAGTCTGTAAGGTCCTTTTGAGCCTGAAGGTCCAGGTTTTGATCCTTAGTCAAGAGATTGGAGAAGAACTCTAAGGTTGTCTTCCTCATAAAATCTTCATCTTCAATAGTTCTCCCATTGACTTTAAGCTGAGATATCCTATTGATGGCCTTGTGTTTCAAAGTGGACATATGAAAGTATTTGGTGTTTCTATCCCCTTCCTTCAACCAAATATTTCTCAACCTCTGTTTCCAAAATGTTTCTTCTTTAGCTATAATGTCATCATATTTCATGAGAATCTCATCTTGAACCTCTCTAGAGACCTTGATGTAGCCATTATTCTGAATCTCATCCTAGATATCTTTTAGATCTAAGAGAATGGTAGCTTTGGAAACAAAAATATTCCCAAAGGACTCCTTATTCCATCTTTTAACATTTTCTTTCACAAACTTCAACTTTTTGACCACCTTATACATAGCATTTCCTTCAATTCTAACCTGCCACCATTCCTTGATTTTGATTTCCAAGTCCGGGTTTTTTGTCCACATTCTCTCAAATCTATAAGGGAAATGTCTTCTTCCCTTCTTGGCATCAGTCGTAAAGGATATAGGATAATGATCTGACCCAACCCTAATATGAGCAGATAAAGAACAAAAATGAAAATTAAACCAATCCAGAGATATTAAAGCTATGTTGAGTCTAGCTTGAATTAAGCCTTCACCGCTCCTTCTGTTAGTCCAGGTACATTTAACCCCTTGCAAATCTAGATCATGGAGAGCATGATTAATGATGAACTACATCAAATCCAATCTGTTGTCCAGATTGGTTTGGCTCCCTCCCTTTTTCTGATTTTCTCTCAAAGGGGTATTGAAATACCCCATTATAATCCAGCTATCTTCAACAAACTTACTTCTAAGCAAGGGTCAGCTTTTCCAGAAATCACTTCTGCCATTTTACACATTAGTCAGGACCCATGAAGTTCCCTCTTTCAAATACTTAAATCTTATGCAAGCCAAGTTGTTATCTTGAATCAACACTTCTCCTTTTACATTATTTTTATTCCAAAAAGTAGCAATACCCCCAGATGCCCCTTCTGAACTACCACCACTAACTCCACCATTACTAAAAAATTTCAAACATTCAACCTTATCCTTAGGCATTTTGGTTTCCTGAATCAAAAAAATATCCGGATTTTTGTCTCTAATCATACTTTTTATTAAATCATGTTTGTGAGGATTATTCAATCCTCGAATATTCCAGGAGATAACCTTCATGATTTTTTAGAAATACCTGCCTCAAAGATGGTTCTTTGAATACCGTTTGCTAAATTCTTACTGGTTTCCATGGTCCTCTTCTTTGCATTTGAATATCTTCCAAGTGATGTATGTTGATCCCCCACATCCCCTAGTCTTCTTCTGGTATTTTTGGTGGTGGTGTTATTGTTATTGCTATTATTATTATTATTTTTGTTCTTGTTCTTTCTTTTATCCTCCATTACTTCTCCGTCCTCATGCTTTTTCCCACTCTTTCCCAGAGCATTTTTTATATCTTCCTCATTTCCCCATCTTGGTTCATTTTCCTCCAGGTAAATCCACTTGACCTGGATCAGAGAGGCTAAAGATATCTCTGAGAGCCCTTGCTCAAGGATATTGTCAGGTTGAGCATCTTGGATCCAGCTTGCTCCATTTTCTGACCCAGAAGAAATTCCTTCTAAATTAAAATTGTCTCCCTCTTCCTTATTGTCTTTGGATTGACTATTTCCCTTATCCATCTAACTACTATCCCATTTCTCACTCTGAGCTAAGTTTTGTTCTATCATATCCTTTTGATTATTTTGATTGTTGTCTTGTGACTTCCTTTCTCCATCATTAGAACCCCTTCCACTTTTCTCCTACTCATTTTCTTGCTGGGAGATCTTATCTGTCTCTCCTTTCTCCATTTCATTTTTCTATTCCCTGGCTAATACCTCCTCGATTCTTCCAACCTGGGACTGTTTATCATGATCTGAACCATTAGAAGGAGAAACTTTCAAAGAATTTTCTATCTTGGTATTTGGGTTCTTTTCCACCTTTTTCCAGACTTTAGTTTGGGTTTGAGTCTTGGCAACATTGCTTGGGCATTTTTTAGCCCACTGCCCAACTCTCTTATAGTGAAAACAAGCAAAGGGGATTATTTCATAAACAATATTCTGCATCCATTTGCCAAGTTTTAGTTTATGTTAGCTTTCTCATTAATGGCCCCCCATATAATGTTGAGGGCCATAGACTCGATCAGGGCCCTCTTATTAATCAGCCTGTTAGAGTCTCGAGAGCCTGTAGATTCTAGATAGTCTTCGTGCTCGACCAACACTGAACCGCCGACTCTAGCTGAAGCCTATGCATTACCCTTGGTATGGGGACATCAAGAAAGCTCCCTTGTTAACAGCACCCATCAACACTTTCTCTACTTGACTTAACTACCTTTGATCTCCCTGCCTCCCCTCTGCTGGACCTGCCTCCCAACCTCGTCCTATAGAATGGTGGGCAATACCCCCTCATTTCTTAATGAATGGTTAAATTGGTAATTATGATTAGATATAGATTCCTTCATGTCTTGTGATTTGTTAAGTAGCATCATTAAGAAACCTTAGAGGATAGTTTAGTATTGTTTCTTTCGCTTGTGCATTTGAGTTTATAAAGTTATCTCTAATTAGAATATTGCATTAGGCTACACATTAAAATGTTTTAAAAAAAATTGTTTCTCCTCTTAGTTGAGTTAGTTGGTTAGATCCTCTGGGGTTCCTTGGTGGGGCATTACAAATGGACTTCTTTTGATCTTCAAAATCACCATATTCACAAGAAGAGACCATACAGGTCCAATCATGAAAATACACCACAAACATAAATATATCAACAAAAGTTACATTTGATCCTCAATATCACCTTATCTTATGAGAGGAGGGAATACAAAAATAATTTAAACCAACAAGACAAACAAGACATAAAGAAATGATCAAATTCCCTTAACAAAAGTAAATTTGTGGTTAATTTTAGTAAATTTTAAGCGTCAACAAGTTATGCTACAAGATTGCAAATTAGTACTTTGTGAGATTTAGGGATTCAACAAGTGATCCCACAAGAAAAGGAACCAAAACAAGAGAAATATTCTAACACAAAGAGTGGAAAAATATTAATGGGTGAGAGTAGCCAAAATTCAAAAATAAGTAGTAATAAAGTAGAAATGCTAAAACATAGAAACATTATATTATGGGCTTCGGCTCTTTACCCAAAAAACAAACAAACATATAAACACTAAAAATAAATTGTAAATGTCTTTATATAGAATAAAAGCATCAATCTACAAAATAAAGGATTGGACAAATAGAAATGTTAAGATTTAATAGAGTTAAAAAAATAAAATAAATATATAAAAATGATAAGTAAGACTAGAATGAGCAAGAAAATCCAAGGAAACTTTTCAAAATCTAGGTCATTATTGGTTTCTAGAAATAGACCCTTTAATAGATTGGTTAGTGAAGAAAATTGTCTAAGAGTTGTGGCTAGAAGACAAATGGAATCCGAAATCATAGTTAAGAAAAGTACACTTAAAGAGAACTAAATCATAGCAAGACATTACAAAATTTGAGATTGGGATGCATAATATTTTTTGCGACAAAATAATGAGGATAAGGTTTTATTAAACGGTGTTATAAGAACCCAAGGAGCAAAGATGTAGAAACATTGAAATATTAAGAAAAAAAGTGCAATCCTGAGTATAAATTTTGAAACATTGTGTGAAAACGTTGGATTAAGGTAAAACAACAAAAAGAAGGGACCCTAAAAAGTAGAGTTTCCAAAATTATTGCAAGCCAAGGAATTAGTAGAAATTATGTGGAAGATCAAGTTAGAGAAAAATTGAGCAAGAACTAAGCTTTGAAAGTGAAACTAGAAACCATAGTGGATAAATAATTAATGATGCACCAATTGATTGGAAACCCTTGCAACAACAAAAGTCAATGCAAATAAACCATGACAAGTTTCCAGCATAGGAGAAACCTGCATAAAAATTGATTTGTGTCTCTCTTGGCTTACCAAGAACGTGATAGATAAAATGTGGACCACAAATAATGAGAAATATGTTTAAATACAAAGAATCTAATTAAAATTGAATTATATTTCTAATTCATTAAATGGAGGCACAAATAATGAGAAAATGAAGCACTAAATGCTAGCATTATATGTCCATGATCTTGGCATAAGCTCCTTGATGAGATTGTTATAAAAAATTGATATGTTTATTTCTCTAGCTTGGATAAAATATTGCATTTTTTAATAAATATCAATTTTTTAACTAAAAATACTATTCTTGTAATAATTTAATTATGTTGAATACCTACCTCAATTTGAAGGTTGAGATTGTAGAAGTTGATGATCAACCACACGAGCCAAGAATCATCTACAAGCAAAATACCTATCACACAAAAGAGATCAAGCAAAGATTGTATGCTCCATAACAACTATATAATTCTATATTATATGCACAAAAGAATTGGAGATTCAATACAATTATAATGAATGAAAAAATAGCTTTATATAAAGCAAGAGATGACCTAATCCTTTTTTAGAATAACTAAAGCATGCAAAGTAGGAGCTAAAATAAGCTCAACTACAAGCTTAAAAACCTAACTAAAAGTGCCTTTAAGTAAACTCAAACTAAAAAAGTATAACGCTTATATAAAATAAAGCACCTAAGTTTACCTTAAGTGAAAAATAAATTAAAGGACCTGTTTACGGTGAAAATGGATACAACAATAACAATGTTGGAAGACTAAATGGATTCAACCACAAAACCCTGGCCTAACAACAACAAAGATCCACCATAACATATGAAGATTACCTAAGACAATGCAAATCAAATGAAATCACAAAGATTATACCATCACATGTCCAATAGGGTTTTGATCTCCATTCTTCCTATCTCCATTGATCTTGCTTGATATATTTGCTCTCAGATTTTATGTGTGCACAAGAGCTCAACAAAGAACGGAATGTGGTTGCAAGTAGGATAGCATATGAAAAGCATAGTGTAGTCAAGTAGTCGGGTAGTTAGTTAGGGTGATAATGAAGGAAGCATCTCCTTATATAGAAGACACCATAAGAAATGGAGGGATAAGATTGAGAGGTGTAAAAGGAGGTCAGCTATGATTAGAGGGTAGGTAGAGGAAATAATAAAATAATGAAAGGGGTAGGTAGTGTATGAATTAAGAGATGAATGACATTTGTCATAGGTAGAAAAGGCTAATGAATTAATTAAATAAATAAAGATTTATTTAATTAATAGAAGAAGTGGGATCAATTAAATAAATAAGATATTTATTTAATTTAGGAAAAAGGATAATAAATAAATAAATGTATTTATTTAAATGAGAAATAAGGGTAGAAGAGGATAAATGAATTAATTAAATAAATAAAGATTTATTTAATTAATAGAAGAATTTGGCTAAAGTAATTAAATAAATAAAGATATTTATTTAATTAGACATGACAATTTTAGGTGTCTACAGGACCTAATTAATAAATAATTAGATAATTAACCTAAAATTACTCCAACACCCCCCCTTAATATTAACTTAGGGATAAGCTAAAGAGCTAATAAAGAATGCAAAAAGCATGCATGAATGAGTCTTGGCAACTAGGCATGATAAGGTACTCGTTTACAAACCAATGCAAAGCAATGCAACTCTTGCCAATGAGGTCTCTCCAAATGGAGAAAAGCAGAAAAAACACATGGGGAAAAACCCCTCTCCATAAATGAGAGATGCGATGAAAAAGAAAATGGTACTACATGTGACTAATATGAAGGACTCCAAGTGGCCCCCCAACTACAAAATCAGTCATAGAAGTACAATGAATATCTCCCCCATAAGTGAGAGAATGAGAATAAGAATCCCCCCAATGTAGAAGTAGCTCTTGTGCCAATGAGGAACACATGAAGAAAGAAAATAATCCACTGCCTATAGATAACATGTCTCCCCTTGGGAAGAAACAAACCATTGGAGATGTGATAAGCCACTCCCATAAACTACAAGATGTAGGAATCCAAATCCAAATATATGATGATGTCTCTAAAAAATATGCATGTGTTGCCAAGTCCTTAGATGATGAAGATTCCACAAACCAATTAGGTACATGCCCAATCGCAATAGAAGGTGAAAAACAAGGAACCAATGTAAACTAATTTTGAACAAGATCCAAAGACAAACATGATGTGACAATAGTTGTGTTATGATTGTCATCAAATAAAAGAGATAAACCCTCAAATGTGTCCTCTAAATATAAAATATTAGACTCCACAAATAATGAAGAAATGTTTATCAAATAGGAATCCCAATCAGGAAGACAAAGAGATGAATTATAAATCTAACTTAACAAGAGTATCAATCAATATAGGTACAATATCTATCTTTGTTGGTGGAGAAGGAGCAACTTGAGATTTTAATGCACACTCAAGTAAGAGTTGAAAAGCATTATGTGAGAAGTTAGGACATATTCCATGTCCATGTTGATTTCTTCCACAATATTTACACCTACAACCCTTATATATGATTCACTCAAGATAATTTCCAAAAAAGATACAAAAACAGAAACCCTCAATATAAATAGGGACCCAATTCACACATAGACTAAAAGCACTAAAATTGAGAAATCTAAGTACTTGATTAAAAAAAATACAAAAATGTACCTAATATCTAAATAGGGGACTCTAAGAGCTTTCCACTGATGTATGGAAGTCAAAAAATGGAGTTCGAATGTGTAAGATTTGGTCTTCGAAGCGCAAAACTAAAGGCTAACTTTGGAGGCCTAGTACAAAAAATTGATAATCAAAAAATATGATCAAACCACCTATATAATTGAATATCCCTCTGAACCATCTTTCTAATGATATCTTGTTTGCCTAATTCCAACTCTGTATGGCGAAGTTATGGGCAAAAACCAACTATTACTTTTTATGGTTTGGAAGGCTTGAAGGGTTCCCAAAAATGAAAATTTCTGAAAATAGCAACTTTTCAAAAATGGAAAGTTTGTGAAAAATAATTTTTTTCCAAAAATAGAAAGTTTTTATAAAATAGAAATTGTACGAAAATGGAAACTTGCCGAAAAGGAAAACTTGTCAATGGAAACTTCTGAAAAATGGAAACTTTCTGAAATTTTCTTACAAAGAATTCCCCGATCTCCAATTTTGACAATTTGACAAGTGATCTTAAGGTTTTTGGGCCTTTTGAGCACAATGGTGGCCTCTATTTTCTGCCAAAGTACCCAAATTTTTTAGCTACCCCCAAATTTTGCCTTGATTTTCTTGCCCTCAATAAATTTGACCCAAAATTTTAACTGTTGTGATTTTGATGAAACAATAATCAATCTTAGGGTTTTCCAACGCTATGGACATGATGGAAACCTCTATTTGAGTCCAAAGTGCACATATGATTCATCTTAGGTTGGATTCCTCAAGCATACAAATAGAATCTTGATAGAAAAACTCTAATACCATGTAGGAGCTAAGATTGTGCTTTGATACCATGTAGAAATTAATGATCAATCATAGGATCAAAGAATCATATGCAATCAAAATGCCTATCACATAAAAGAGATCAAGCAAATATTATATGCTCTATAACAACCAAATAATTCTATTTTATTGCACAAAACAATTGGAGATTCAGTATTCAAGGTACAATGACAATGAATCAACGAATTGCTTTATAGAAAGAAAGATATGCCCTAATCCTAAAATAAGAACTCAAGTAATGCAAAGTAGTAGCTAAATTAAGCTCAACTACAAGATAAAAAAGCTAATTCAAAGTGTCTCTAAGTGAACTCAAACTAAAAAAGTATAACACCTAGATGAAATAAAGCACCTAAGTTTAGCTGAAGTGAAAATAAAATTAAAGGACCTAATTAATAAATAATTTTTAAAATGTCTTAAAATTACTCCAATAGAGATGAAGAATATTGGATTTGAATGGCTAGATGGTGAAAAAGATGTTGATATTTCAATAGATCAATTTTATTTTTGATATATCATTTCAATATTGATGTATCGTTTCAAGCTATTCATTTTAATGATATACATCAATTTTATTATTATTATTATTGTTGTTGTTGTTGTTGTTGTTGTTGTTTTTATTAAAAAAGCATGAGAATGAGGGCACTGACCCTTTACATAGAAGAATTATTAACGAGACCATGGTGCAAAAAACAACACTATAACAGCATTAACAGCAAAATGAGACCAAGTCTTTGAAAATAAAAAACAGCAAGCAAAAAACACAAAAAACAAACTATAGGGTCACCTTTCGTACCCCAGTGGCATCAATCACATTGTTCCATTTAGTAAACATGAACTTTTACAAGTCCTTAGCCTCCTGCTTCTCCTCCGTGTCCACAGTTTGTTCCCTCAGTAGAGAGGGTGAGCATCGAGCTATGTAAGATCTACAGATGAAATTTGTTAAGGCCTGCAATTTGGGCATCCCTGGCCTCTACCTTGCTCTTGAGCTGACTGACATCATCCATGATAGCCTACAATTCAAGCACCATGCCTAGGTTCTCAATCCTCTACATGATGTTCAACACGCTTGTGTGCAGCATTTCCATTTGCTCTAGAGTAGGGATACCCTGGGGGTTCACAATAGCCTTGTCATCCATAGTCTTATCCATCGCCTTGGCCACATCTTCGGCAGGGGAATAGTTGATAGCAGTGCCTAAGCCCATTAGAGGAATAGAGTTCATCACCTATTCCGCCATCTTTAAATCTGAGTCCAAGTCACCAGAGTCCAGGGCTTTAGTATCAGAATTTTCCTCACCCGTGACACCCACAGTGTTCATGTTCATAGGGGCCCTATCCTTAACATTAACAGAGTCTTGGGCTTGCATCTCAAAATTTCCCTTGCCAGTGGCACCAACAGTGCCCAAATCCATGGGGTCCCTAGTCATATCCACTTTAGCAGCATCCTCACTAGGGGCCCCCATAGTGGTTTTAGGGTCCGGTCCCTCCTTGTCCTCAATGGGGTCCTCCTCCGAGTCAATAGTTTCAATCATAGGGGTCTTCTTTTTATCCAATATTTTGGAAGCCAATCTGGAGGATCTCCTTTTAACCTCAGAATCAGGGGAAGGGTGTCATTCACAGCATCTTCAAAAGATGAATTTTCTTCAAAGATGATACGTTTGCATTTAACAGGGGTTTTGCCTTTACGCTTGGACAAGGAGTAGGAAACACTAGGAGAGGCAGACAGAGTCAAGATGGGAGAGACCATAGATAAAGAAAAAGAAGAGACATAAGTAGGCAGAGACATGGAGAAGTTGGTCATAGCAAAGCCTTCATGTGGAAATTGGGAAAATTTGGGGAAGGCCATAGAAAGGGTGGCAAGCTGCTAAGGAGTTGGCATAGGGGGCTGAGAGAGTGAGAGGTTCTGGGGGGGAAGGGCCTCATGAAAATCATATAGCCTATAAATGAGGCCAAGGTGAAGGAGGAAGGGTGGCTTATCCTCATTCTTGGGGTCCATGGTGTCTTTAATAAAGCTTTCAATGGAATGCAGTAAATAAAAGGGCAAACAGAGAAAATCGTTATTGAGAAAATGATTCAGAAGGGGCAAATGATAGTAGTCAAATACCTTGTGCCTTCCCTCAAGAGTGAAGTATTTCATGATCATAAGGAAGATCATATTCCATGAGTGTTTAATCTCTTCCCGAGCAAACCCACCCTAGAGTTTGACAGGTTCCTCACAATTGCGGAAGAAGCGTTTCAGGCCTTCATTGTTGGCAACATGGTTGGTGCGCTTCCAGTGTCATTCGTCAAAGGCCAGCTTTGTGGCTTGGGAAGTTATTTCCTCAGAGACATCGAAATAAATTTTTCCCACCGAAACACTCATCCCATATCAGGAAGAGACAAAAGCAATCGAGAGCTGCTCATCATGGCCCTGTAGACATTCCAAAAAATTGGTGACCCCTCCTTCAACACAGAAATAACAGACCAGGGGGTCATTCTTGAACTCATCCGATTTGTCTGGTTCATATCTGACTCTTTCACCCCCCATATCCTCCACCAACAAAACTTTTTTAGACATAAAAATATTTTCGCAGAGAAAATTGTAGAGACCCTTTGAGAAACAAGCCAAGAAAAGACAATGGGAAGTGTGCGAGCCTGACGTCATTAAGTGAGACATGAAGTTGGGAACATGGGAGAAATTGAAATCACTTTTGGAAATGATTTCCTAGTTATGAGGTATGAAAGGCCAGCAAATACCGGTGGCAACCAACACGTTATCATTCCAATCGTACCTCATCATAACGCGGTAAACCCAAAGGATTTACCAACAAAAAAGCATGTCCTTCACCGCCAGCCTGGCCAAATGAGTCACCATCACATAAATCAAAAGAATATTCTCATAATTTGAATTATGAAACCAACACATTCGGATGATTCCAAGGGAAGAGAGGAGAGTAAGGAAAAAACTTGGCAACAACTCAATCATTGAGAGGAATTTTAGATTTCTCTTCCTAAAGAAGGAAGTTAACATGGTCCAGGAGGGAATTATGGCTCCTCCAATATCTCAAACTAAAAATATTTAGGCCAAGAGCCACCAGGGCATCCACCACTTCATTTCCTTCCTTGTAGATATGCATAATTTTGAACGAATCAAGCCCGAAGATGAGCCTCAGGGTGTCCCTGATGGTTCCCTCAATGGTCCAATTGAGCCTATCCTACCCTTTGACAACATCAATGATGAGCTTAGAGTCACCCTCAATGTCCATAATCTTGATTCCCATGGTGAGGGTAAGAAGGATTCCCCAGGCTAAGGCCATTACTTCAGCCTAATTAGAGGAATGCCCATTCAGGTTGCCCGCATAAGAAGCAACAAGGGCCCCCAATTGGGTTCTGATAACCCCTCCACCAGTAGCTAGACCCCCTTGGAAGCCCCATCAAAGTTGAGTTTGAAATGTGTGGCCTCAGGGGACTAGACCATGCTTTTCTTTAGGAGTCTCTTCGAGTAGTCAACAAGAGAGAACGAGGGGGGGATGTTCCAACATCTAGCAATTTCCCAGTCCTAGGTAGAGGGAGGTTTGGAGACCAGCCGGGTTTCAGAAACAAAGATATTCTCAAGAATCAAATTTAGGAATCGAGCAAACATAGTTTCCATAGAGGCCTCTTTGTCCCTGAATATTCTATCATTCCTCTCCTTCCAGATACTCCAGCTCACATGAGGGGGGGTTTTCTTCCACAATTGCTAGATGAGGGACCCCGAAACTCCAAGGAAAAACTTAACAAATTGTCATTCATAATTCAACAAATATTGAGCTTGTTGTAGACCATCCCCCGGAGCTCCCGAGAAAAGACATAGTGGAGAAAGAGATGAGCAGGACTTTCCTCATCTTTTTTGCAAAGGATGCATCTATTAGGTAATTGGAATCCCCACTTGACCAAATTGTCTTGGGTCAAAATTTTGTTGAGGAGAGCAATCCACCAAAAGAAATTGACCTTGGGGATGAGTTGGGGATTCCATACCTCTTTCCAGATAGAGGTGTTATGAGGTTCTCTTAGCAAGCTGTTGTAGGTAGTTCTGACAGAGAAGTCCCCAGAAGGGCCCCACTTCCAAATGAATCTATCTTCCCTAGGAAAAAGGGGGAGAAAGGTGTCAGCCAAGAGCTTTTGAATCTCTCTAGCAGTAGGGAGGAGGAAGGGATGATCAATGCAGCAGTCCCCCAAAGCCCCCAAAGTGTTGTTAATGAAATGATCATTGACTCTTTCTCCAAAGAAACGTTTGGCAGCATCTTGGAGCCTTATAAGGGAGGGGGATGACGAAAGAGGCTTCTCTCCCGACCAACAATCCTCCCAGAAGATAATATTCCTTCCATTTCCAATAAGCCACCTCATACCATGGGATAAAGGGTCCCTATAGCTCAAGATGTTGTTCCAAATTTTGGAACCCCTCAGGAGGCCCTCCTCTTTCAGAATAGAGGAAAAATCCCCATTACCCAAGTATTTAGCCCTAATGATCTTGCTCCAATCTGCATCGTTATTCAAAAGCTTCTAGGCAATTTTGGTCATAAGGGCCTTATTGAACCTGGAGATCTTGCGGGTTCCCAACCCACCCATGGACTTAGGGAGAAAAACTCTATCCCAGCCCACCAAAGTGATCCTCTTCTTTTCTTCCATCCCCATCCAAAGGAAAGTATTTTGGATATTCTCTAGCTTATTAGCCATAGCCACAAAAATGTTAAAAGGGGAGAGGAAGTACACAGGGATCACCTAAAGGGATGAGGAGAGTAGTTGCAGTTTCCCAGCACTAATGAGGAATCTACCTTTCCAACCAGCCAACTTCTTATGCATTCTTTCAAGGATAGAGATCTAGAAGGAATTAGAGACATCTTTGACAGTCAAAGGGAGAACAAGGTAGGTGCCAGGGAGGGAGGCCCTTTGACAACCAAGGATTCTGCAGACTTTATCTTGGAGTTGAACATGAGTGTAAAAGAAGTAAATGTTTCTCTTCTCATAGTTAATATGTTGACCAAAGGCTTGAGCATAAGAGTTAAGAAAAGATTTCCAAGTCATAGCTTCCCACATAGAGGAGATACCAAAGAGAATAGTGTTGTCAAAAAACTATTGCAGAAAATTAGGAGGCATCGTAGAGGTAGGTTTGATGCCCAAGAGAGCTCCTCCGTTAACCATTGAGTTCAAATCAGAAGCCAAAACTTCAACAAGGATGATGAAAAGGAAAGGGGAGAGAGGATACCCTTGTTGCAAACCTCTGGAGGCCCTAAACTTCTCCAGGGGGCTCCCATTAAGAAGCACAGAGTAGGTGATTATAGATATGCATTCCCCAATAAGCTTAATGAGTTTATCTCCAAACCTCATTGTCTTCAGAACTTTGAAGAGAAATTTTCAGTTGACTCTATCATAATCCATAGAGATATCAAGCTTGAGCACCATCCTTGGCTGATGGCACTTATCCATGGAATGAATTATCTCATGAGTACAGATGGCCACATCAAGAAACTGTCTACCGGGGACAAAACCTTTCTGGGTAGGGCTAATCAGAGAATACTGGAAAGGTTTGATCCTATTAACAAGAACTTTGCTGAAGATTTTATAAATAGTGTTGCACATACTGATAGGTAAGAAGTCCTTGCAACTGGTCATCTCCTAAACTTTAGGGACAAGGGCAATGAAGGTGTTATTGAGCTTGTTGAGAAACCTTCCAGATCTAAAAAAATCCCTAGTGGCTAGAATAACATCACGATACACCACCTTCCATAAATCTTGGAAAAAAACTGGGGGGAAACCATCAGAACTTGGGACTTTGAAGGAACCCATAGAAAAAATAGCGGACTTGACTTCCTCCTCAAAATAGGGGCCAAAATGAGGTTGTTGTCTTCCACCGAGTGGGGGGGCGAGAAGCAGTTGAGAAGATCCTCCCCAGCAAGGGCCCCAAAGTCACCATCCTCCCTAAACAAAGTGGCAAAATAGTTAGTAGCCAGTCTGCCCAAACTGTCCTCATCATTGACCTCTTGATTGTTATCATCCAAGAGGGAGGAGATGTGGTTTCCTCACCAATGGATAATAGCAGATCTGTGAAAGAAAGTCGTATTCTTATCACCATCTTTGATCCATTGTACCTGAGATTTCTGTTTCCAGTAGAGTTCTTCTTTGTGGGAGTTCTCCTTCCATTTTCTGTGAAGGAGTGGGAGTTCTCCTTCCATTTTTTGTGAAGAGCAGCCTCCTCCATATGAGTAGCTTCAAGGAAGTCACCTTGATCAATGCGCTCTTGGATAGCTATCAGTTTACTATTGAGATCCTTTTTTTGCTTGAAGATGTCCCCGAAGGTATATCTATTCCAACCCTAGACATTCCTTTTGATCAAATCTAGCTTTTGGGCAATCCGGAACATAGGTGTGCCAGGGATGTAGGTGCTCCACCATCTTTTGATGTAGTCCTTGATCTCGGAATGAGAATTCCACATAATTTCATACCTAAAATGGCAATTTTTCCTCACAGAATTCATGGTGTTCCAAAGGATCAGGGGGTTGTGATTAGAGACTGTTCTAGGGAGGGCGGTCAGCTTCAAGGAGGGACCAATTCCCCAATTTCCCAAGATGAGAAATTTGTCAAGTCTAACTTGAATAAGATCCCTTCCCTTCATAAGATTGGACCAAGTAAATTTTTGCCCCGTTAGTTCCACGTCCATTAACCCATTCCTACCAATGAAGTCGACAAGATCATTCATGCTATTAGAGTACTCTGGGAGGCCCCTAGCTTCTCAGAGGGTATCAGAGGAGAGTTCAAATCACCCGCGATCAACCAGTGGGCATTGGCATTATTTTGTATTAGATCAGTTATGTCATTCTAGAGATTCAGTCTACCCGATCGAACATTGGGGGCATAAACATTAATGAGAAGGTAGGAGTCCATCGGGGAAGAGAGTTTAGAGACCAAAAGGTTGGTAGAGGAGGAGAGAGGACTGCCAGAGAAATGGGATGGGTCCCACATGGTAACCAATCCACCAGAGGCTCCAGTAGCATAAGTAATAATGAACTTAGCACCAAGCCAAATTTTTCCAACAACAAGGGAAAAGGAAGACATAGACATCTTAACTTCTTGGAGGAGAAGGACCATAATTTTATTTTCAAAAATACAATTCTTCAGAGAATAATTCTTTTGGGGGTTGTTTAGGCCCCTCATATTCCATGATATGACCTTCATTTATTACCTTTTATGGACCTCTCCAAGGTTTGTTGCCTACCATTGGAAATATCCCTTGCTGCTTTCTTCTGTCTTGATAGTCACTGCGATGGCCAACCTGCTTTAAGGTCCGTCCCCACATCAGGCTTTGCATTCCTAGTTTTGTGTCTTAGAGTAATCCATCCCTCATCAACAGGAGTCTTGCAACCACTGGATGATGCACCAGGTGGACCAGGAGAGGGCATACCGTTGTGTGGAGTGGGATGAGTTAACACCATCGGGGAATGCATGGTCTCTGGGGCAAGAATTGGGCCCCTCACAATCTCACCATCTTCTAGTTGATCAATCAGTGAAATCGAGCTAGCCAATGGGGAGATGCATTGTTCCTTCAAGGCCGATTTAGAGGCTTCATCCATATTCTTTGCACGAGATTTGAGAAGGTTGATAATACTCTTGGCAAATGGGTACCCTTCCATAACCAGGTTCTCAACTGCAGGGGGAGGCAGGTCCGAACCAAAAGTAGGAGCCACAACATGCCCCACAATCGGTCCATTATGCTTGGGAGGAACATTTGGCATAGGGATTTCATCCAAGGTCGGGCTCTTAAGCTTAAGAGGCAAGGGAGTCGGAACATTGCATTGAGAAATAATATGCCCATCTTTTAGGCATTTTTGGCAGAAAAGGGTGGCATTCTCATAAACAAGGGCCTGAGTCTAGCTTCCTAGCTTGGATTTGAGGGATATTATCATAGTAGCTTGAACATAGAAACGTGCATATACTAGGCATGATTTGGTTCTGGTAATCTCATCGACACCAACAAAATGACCAAAGGTATTCCCAATCCATTTAAAAATGCACTCATCCCAATATTCAAGGGGGAGCCCCAGGAGTCGAACCCAAATCAGAGCAGTTTTCTATAAATCAACCGCTGGGTCAAAACCAGCCTTCAATCGACAAAGGGAAAGATTTTTTCAACCATAGGACCAACAGCTAGAAATGACAAGAGCGACATCAACCTCAGCAGTGAATTTGAAGAGGAAGAGGACTCCAGGCATGGCACTAATAGAGAGACTCCCTTTCAGTTTCCATTTGTCCTTGACCCATTTTCTAACCATCTCCACCGTGGGGCATAGGGAGAATAATTTTCCCACCAAAGTATTATCCTATTGTGCAAAACACGGTCAAGAACAATGTCAGGGAGCTCTAAAGACGTTCCCTCAGTTTGTGAGTAGATGGGGATGATGTTGGGGTCCACAGTCTCAGTATTTTTGACCAACACATTTTCCTAGCCTTTGAGATTTGTGTTATCAGTAAGAGGTTTAGTGATATTTTTCTTACCATGAACAACTGACACATCGAGTATAGGATCAAAAACCACGGGCGTGACCAAAGAACTCCCCAAATTAGAACCATCAAGCTGAATCACAGTCAAACCGGAAGGAGAATCTACCATGGGACCAAGAGGGGATATGACAGATATTGTCAGCATCGCAGAGTCCAAAGCAAGGTCTGTAGGCAGTGGGGGGTAATCCCCACCAGCAGAGTCCACCATGAACGACAGGAGTTTGAAATTTGAAACTTGTAGAGTGGGAAACTTGCCCAAGTCTTCATTTATTTTTTGACACTTAAATCCAAGAGTTATTTTGATCAAATCATATTGCTCAACACAAGACTCTTTATTATTATTATTATTATTATTATTATTATTATTATTATTATTATTATTATTATTATTATTATTATTATTATTATTATTATTATTATTATTATTATTATTATTATTATTATTATTATTATTATTATTATTATTATTATTATTATTATTATTATTATTATTATTATTATTATTATTATTATTATTATTATTATTATTATTATTATTATTATTATTATTATTATTATTATTATTATTATTATTATTATTATTATTATTATTATTATTATTATTATTATTATTATTATTATTATTATTATTATTATTATTATTATTATTATTATTATTATTATTATTATTATTATTATTATTATTATTATTATTATTATTATTATTATTATTATTATTATTATTATTATTATTATTATTATTATTATTATTATTATTATTATTATTATTATTATTATTATTATTATTATTATTATTATTATTATTATTATTATTATTATTATTATTATTATTATTATTATTATTATTATTATTATTATTATTATTATTATTATTATTATTATTATTATTATTATTATTATTATTATTATTATTATTATTATTATTATTATTATTATTATTATTATTATTATTATTATTATTATTATTATTATTATTATTATTATTATTATTATTATTATTATTATTATTATTATTATTATTATTATTATTATTATTATTATAATTATTATAATTATTATTATTATTATTATTATTATAATTATTATTATTATTATTATTATTATTTGGGATATCAATTCTAAGATATTGCTTTTGTGATATTGAATATCAATTTTTAAATATTAATTTAAATTTTGAAATTAATTAATACCCAATTGAATTTTTATTTCAATTTCAATTCGAACATCGATTTCAAACTTGATATCAATTCAAATTCACAAATTGGTAAACTAATATTTAAGATATTAGTTTGTGTGTGTGTAATTTTGATGTTTGAATTATAAATTAAAGAAGTAATATCAAATTTTTAATAGAAAGATTTTGATATATGAACATAAATTAATAGGAAATTAGGGTTTATATTCTTGAAATAAAGTTAACATTTCCATTTCAAATTTATGGTTTATATTGTTGAATCAAGTTAGCATTTTCATTTCAAATTAGGGTTTATATTGGTAATGTAGCATTCTAAATTTTACTCCCTTACAATTTTATCCTCATCTGGGCCCTCACCTTGGCATTCATGTCATGAGCCCTCATCGGAGCCCTGATTCTGCTCACACCATGCAAATAACTCAAAATTTTCATAATGCACACCTTCTCCCCAACTTCTTGTGTCCCTGATTGGTCAAGACCAGGGCGCTAGCACTCTAGTCCTCCCAATCAGGACCCATTTTGGGGCCTCACAACAGTCATTCAATTTGAGCGGGAATCTAGATCCCATGTTGGCTCATGTTGAAAAATTAAGTTATTTTTTGACAAGCATGTATAAAAGGAGGTCTACCCCTCTCATTTTGAGATACATTCAATCAATTCAAATTCATATCCACTCAAGAGAGAAAAATAAGATTTACATTCAAGTGAGCAAGCAATCAATCTTCTTTCAAGCATTGGAGCAGAAGTAAGGTCAATATTCAAACATTAGAGTTGACATTCATGTTCTATGTTTATGAAGACTTCATGAAACCGTAATTCCTTGTGGAGGCAAACAAAACTCCATAAAAAGGTATATCATTAGTGTTTCAGATATTATT
Source organism: Cryptomeria japonica (assembly GCF_030272615.1). Lineage (NCBI taxonomy): Eukaryota > Viridiplantae > Streptophyta > Pinopsida > Cupressales > Cupressaceae > Cryptomeria > Cryptomeria japonica. The sequence goes on along the minus strand of NC_081407.1, from coordinate 415,930,426 downwards.
CAACATTTCCCTCAAAAAGAAATCGTTTCCATTATAGCAATTCGATTACATTTCATTTCTATTTCATGGTTAATTCCAAAATTGGGGTTTGACCTAAGATAAACCCCTAATCCCAACCATTTTCCCTTCTCTATTGTCCACAGTAACAGGTATAGAGTTACGATTTTCAAGATCATCTTTACTCATAGACACGAACAAGTCCCCCTTTGGATGCTAAGAAGTTCAGAGGACTAGAGCGATGGGCATTCTAGTCCCAAAAACTTAGGATCACCTTCTAGGAATAGATCCGATCACTCACATATTACTTAGATCCAGGTTTGTGGCTCGATTCGATGACTGTAGTTCACTATTTATGCATCTTTACTTCAAATTCAACACAATTACCCTAATTTCACCATTTTCACAATTCAACTTAAAAGAGGGTATCAAATCCTAACCTACTTAATCTAATAGAAATTCTCAACCCTATCCTTGCTGATTGGAGGCTAGATCCATTGGGTTTACCCCTCTTTAATGTGGTGGTCTCTAAGCAAAATATTAGTGGTTTTAGTGTGGTTTTATTGCATCATTGAGTGAAACCCTAATAGTTACACCATTATAGGTAAAATAAAGTTAAGGTTTCAATTTTAAATTGATAGTTTCCATTTTTGTTTCAAATTTAGGGTTTTTATTTTAAATTTATAGTTTAAGACCATGTAGATTTACATTTTAGTTTTGTTATATATATGTAGAAAAATATAAAATATGTAAAACAAAAGTGTTTTTTTAAAATAAATATTAACTTTTTAATTAAAAATATTCTTTTAATCATAGTTTAGGTTAAACCTCGAATTGAAGGTCTAGAGGTAGAATGCTAGTGTTCGATAGCTAGACAACTAGTTGTCAATTTACTATTGAATGTTGGCTAAACAATGACTTAGGTTTACACAACAAAAAAATAATGCTCGTACTTTTTTTAAAGGTTTTGGCTAAAACCTTTTTTACCTAATCCATTGGGTCTGCATATCTATGCCATGTGGTTTCGTTTTAAACCTTTCTAGCCAAAACTACTTTGTTGGCAAAAAATCTAACCCAATTTTGCATTTTCACCCAATAAATAAATTTTAACCACAAACAAGGATATATTAATTTGAAATATAAAAAATTAATCTAAACTAAAGTATATCTTTCCTAGAAAAAATGCATCACCAACACTAGTATTATACCTTCATGACCTTAATATTTGTTCTTGGATGAGGGATTGAAATGATAACTTGATTGTTTTGTTGCTCTTGCTTTGGAAACTTCTTAATTTTTTAACATGTACTTACTTCCAATTGTAATTAGTTATCCTTTGGATATAAGTGCTTATATAGATTCCCATCAATAGAGATAGAGGGCTAAGATTCTATCATGACTTGGATGGTTAGGATTTATTTGCATGTAAATTAAGCTAGGATTTAGACAAGTGGAGGGATAGGATGAGATCAAAATAATAAAGAGTTGATAAATCATTATGGGGATGGGAGATGGACACAAGTGGAGCTCCGATGCAAACCATCCAGCAAAAACAAACTAGGAAGATCTTTCTCCCAACTCACCTATTCAAATAGGTGACAACTCTTCTCAAACTCTCAAGAATCCTCACAAGGTTACTAGGTGCTCATAAGGCTTCAAAACCCCAAAAGTGAATCCATGCCTCCCAACCCTTGTCCAACCATTAGAATTAATTAGATTAGATTCAAAAAACTTTCTCAAGGTAAAATTGAGTCTCTCCAACATCTAGACCACACCAATCCCTCAAATCCGCACTCACACAAACTCAACTCCTATTAGGACTCCAACTTGTCCACAGGTACAACTCACAATACCAAGTGGATATATACAAACCCAAGGAATCCCATGACACCCTTGTAGATACTCCTCATCATATCCAAATCATTGTTCTTTACCCTCCCATCCACCCCAAAAACCAAAAAGAAGGCCTACTACTGCAATATTGTCTCACTGTGACGGTCACAAGCTTTTAGGATAGTCATTTTAGTTTGGGTTGTTTCCACTCTTTAGGGTTTTCCAAGCACTAACAAAGGTTATCAAGGACCTTCACACCCCTATCCAAGTGTCCTCCACCAAACAAACCCATTCATTGCATCGTAATCACAAAATCTTAGTCCACTAACCGTTATGGGTAGTTACATACCCAGTTAATAAAATGATGAGAGTTCTGGCCAATCAAGGGCCACAATGCTCTTAATAGGATCTGTACTAACCCCTTACAGCCCTCTATGCCTTCACCAACCTTTTGGATTCCAAAATTTTCACACTCACAACCCAAACACCATCAATTCACTGTCAATTTCAGACAGACACAAAAACTCAGATTTGTGTCACCTTTCGCACGTGCCATTTTGTGCATGGTACCCTGCAAAGAAGGAAAGATAAAAATAAACATTTACAAGGGTCATCCCATCCAGTGGCATGAGTTTTTGATGATGGGATGACCAAAAATTACATTACTTTATGTCACTGGATACCCTAGCAAGGGTTAGTGATAGTTTTTATCAAAACTTTGATAACTTGCTCAAAAAATATGAAAATGAATGAAACCAAAAACCAAAATTCAAAGATTCATTGCTCTTTCATTCCCAATAGGTTTTGAGTATCCACAAAAAGTATTTCACAATGAAAAATGCTTGATAACAGATTGTAACTATCCGGACCTAAATTTGACTAATTAATTTAATCAGATTTAACTCCCTTTCCTCTAATTAAATAATTTCCCTATTTCGTTCTTCCAATTAATTAATCCCCAATCATATCCTTCTAATTAATTAATTAACCCCTTTCCTCCAATTAATTAATTAATCCTGCAATCCTATTCCTCTAATTAAATAATCTATTTAATTGATCCCCTTTTTGCCATCACATTTGATTAATTATATTTAATTAATTAAATGTCCTTTTATCCAAAACCCCCATGAATTAATTAATGCAATTAATTAATTAGACTCAAATCTGATTTGAGCACATGGCTCCTAACCTCCCCCAACCTAGTCATCCTCCAAACCTCCCAACCAACCCTATCTATCCTAACCTCCCCTATCCTATTCCTCCAAACCTCCATATGTGCACATCCTAACCTCTTTTCCATCTTTTTCGAGAAAATAAACTATTTTGGGTGGCTTTACCCAAAATAGACACGTGTCCTTAGGGACACATGTCACCCCTTTTTCTCTAGTTGAGCCACTTGTCCCTTTCAAGGACAAGTGTCTCCTCTTCACACCCCCTCTCCTTCCTCTCATCTTCTATATAAACTCTCTATTTCCTATGCAAAGAATCCACCTTCATACAATCATATTGTCACTCTGTCGGAATCATTACTCACTCTCATATTTGCATTATCACATCCATTATCATTTTCATCAACAATCATGCAACATAATCGAGCATCCAAATCAACATCATGAGTACACATCAAATCCTGGAATAATCGAATCAAAGCGAGGATATTAATTTGCAGTGCTTGTCATTTATGTTCTTCATTTTTATTTTAACATTCTTATCTTGAAGTGTCAAGTTTAATGGCTTGTTTGGTTGTTTTCTTCATTATTTTAATCATTTAGTTTATCATGCACATTTTTCATCACACATTTTCTGGTACGCCCAGTGGGACCCACTTCACAAGTCATTCTAATGATTTGTTTGTTGATTGAGTGTGTTTATTGCATATTTTGAGCAGTTGTAGGCAAAAAAGAAGATCTACAAGCTGATTTCTGCCTAGGCATAAATCTATTTTCTCAATCCTATGATTTCACGAAACAACGGGTTTACACCCTGAAATGGTGGGTTTGCACCTTGAAACATCAGGTTTGGGTCCTAAAACTGCGGGTTCGCTAATATCATTTTCATACGACGGCGGGATCACCATCATCACTTTCATACGAAAGGTAAAATTTTTGTTAAGTTTTGGGTTTTATAAATGACAATTGGCTTCTATCTCTTAAAGAGCGGGTTCGCATTCTCACAACAACGGGTTCGCTATCTTGCACTTGTGGATTCCCTATCTTGCACCCACGGGTTCGCTATCTTGCACTAGCAGGTTCTCTTAAAACAACAAGTTTGCTATCTTGCACCGGCGGGTTCACTTAAACAAGCGGGTTCGCTATATTGCACCAACGGGTTCACTATCTTGCACCAACGGGTTCGCTTAAAACAACGGGTTTGCGCCACACAGTAGCGGGGTCGCTAATTATCATTTACATGATTTTTCCGAATGTTATTTTGGTACTAATCAGCTAACTTGTGTGTTAGCATTTTAGACAGATAGCGGGAACATGTTTTAGACAACCAACAGGTTCACTTAAACGAGCAAGTTTGCGCCTTGAAACAATGGGTTTGCGCCTTGAAATAGTCGGTTCGCTTAAAACAATGGGTTTGCGTCACACAGTAGCGGGATTGCTAATTATCATTTACAAGATTTTCCAAAATGCTATTTTAGTACTAATCAGCTAATTTATATGTTATTGGATGGTTTTACTAACATTTGTGCAGCATTTCAAGCTATAAGAAGACCCCTAAGTGTTTAAGCACTAACATTTTACATGTAGGACCGCTAAAGAAAGTAGGGTTTTGTTGGAACAAAATTGCTCATTTCATTTGTTTCATTTCCTTCTTTATTTTGTGTCTTATTGCATAATTAGGCACACTTTTATTCAATTAAGGGAATGGACATGTTGTGTCTTTTGAGTAATTAGGCACACTTCAATTCAAGTAATGGAATGAACCCCATGTATTTTGTGTCTTGCACGCTTGTGCATCTCTAGAGTGGTCCTAGTGCTAACACACACTATCCTCTCCCTCTGGATCTCCTAGTCATAGGTGCAAGAGAAAAGTGTTAGCGACGCTCGATTTTACTTTCTAAGTAGGAGGGCTTATCCCCCCGAGTAGCTTATAAGGTCGGGTGAGGGGAGAACGACCCAAGCGGTACTTTCTTTCGGTCCTCGATATAAATATTTGTGATTTTAGCGAAAGCTATAAATAAACTGGTAACTATGTGTTACACTGATTATTTCCCTCAATATCATTATGCAAATACCTTTGTGGTCTTAACGCAATTCAAAATCCCCTGGTGCTTGTGTGGTAGATGCATAAAATCTATGTTCTATGGGTTGGGATATCTCTTAAATGAGCTATCCACCGTATGTATGACTACCTGATTCACCCTGAAAGTTCCCCCACTATGAGCCAATTGTTCTTTAGCATGAAAAAGTCCTTCTATGTGTTAACTCAAGTGTTGTGATATGCGCATACCGAAGAAACTCCTCATGTACCCCCCAATTCGAGATAACAAATTCACTGGGAAGTGATTGCTCAGGAATTCAAAGCTTGGCATGCTCAAGAAGTGTGCGTCGAGGGTGGAGCCAATGCTATCAGGCTTCTATCTATCCGGTTGGATGTGGTATTTTATGGTTAGGAGATTTAACACATACTGTATTTTATGGTATTTTATCTATTTTCTGATCATACCTTCATGCTTGATGTGTTTGGTGTCTCTTTTGTTGAAATATCAGTCTAGCGGGTTTCAAGTCAGTTCTAGCAGGTCTGTGGTCTATAACAGCGGGTTTGTAGTCTTGTACTAGTGAGAATGTTGTCAACTTTGAGCCAGAATTGACATACTTAGCGTAGTCATTGTTGTTTTCTCTACCAGTGGGTTTGCATCTCAAACTAGCAGGCTTTCTCTTTGTTCTATCAAGTTTGCTCTTTGTTCTAGCATGTTTGCTCTGGCTGTTTTTAAGTCATGTTCTAGCGAGTTCGCTTTTTATACTATCTATTGTGCTATTCCAGCGAATTTGCACTCTGTTCCAACAAGTTTGCACCCTAAAACAACGAGTTTGCACCATGAAACAGTTGGTTTATGTTTTTGGTGTCGTTATGTTATCCAAGCATTTTTCAGTCTTGCCTTTCTTGTTCTAGCAGATTTGCATCTTGTTTTAGTGGTTTTGTGTCTTGTTTTGGTGGGTTTGTGGTCTATTATAGCAAGATGGCTCTTATCTTGTCACAATTTGTCAGTTAGTCTTGTTATGCTATCATTTTTTTTTTCATTGATTTACAATCTTACATTTCCCCAGTAGTTAGGGTCTATCTTTGGTGATCCCAGTCTTAGACGTCATTGTACTGTCGTTATGATGACTACATTACTCTATACATTTCTTGATCTATAGGAAGTTTGCACCCATCTTTTATGATCTTCGTCTTAGGCATTGTTACGATGTCGGAATTCTATTTGTTTAGCATTAGAGTTTCCTTGACCCTTCAGCTATCAGTTATCTCTTTGATTTTGGTCTTGGATGTCATCATGCTGCCAGAATTCTGTCCATTTAGCGTTAGAGTTTCCTTAATTCTTTAGCTGTTAGTTAGCTCTTTGATTTTGGTCTTGGACATTGTTATGCTACCGGAATTCTATCTGTTTAGCATTAGAGTTTGCTTGACTCTTCAGCTATCAGTTATCTCGGTGATATTGGTCTAAGAAGTTGTCATGTTCCTGAAGTGTTGTCATATTATGTTATAAATCTCTTGAGTTTTCAGCAGTTGATATCTTTATCCGTGCATTTCTCTGGTCCTAGCTTTCCTTGGTCTATGCATTATGTTGTATGTGAGTCTCTAGATTCTTGTTAGATTATTATCCTTTTATTTTTGGCTTCGCATGGCATTCGATCATTGTGTCCCTTTTGTGTCCAGATGCTATCGATTTTTGGTTAGATCACTTTATGTCTCATATCTATCGTCCACTATCATATATTGTCTCCCAATTCACATCATCATTTCCTTCTTCCTAAGTTAGAGGTTGAAGACCAAATATCCAAAATTTAACATCAAATTTCATCCTCTTTTCAACTTCTTCAAAGTCAATCCCCATATCATCTTGGTCTTTAGTCTATCATACATTCTCATCTTCCATCTCTTCAACTCATCAACTAATCGTCATGTCACAATCCTAATATGATGGGTATTATCATTCCTCATTTTTGTCCACTTCACCCTATGTCGATGACGATGAGGGTATGGTTGATCAACCTATTGACACATATATCCAAGTCATCCCCTCAATCCTACTATGATGAGTATTATCATTCATCATTTTATTCCACTTCACCCTATGTCGATGATGACGAGGGTATGGTTGATCAACTCGATGAGACAGATTTCAAAGTCATGTTGCCATCTTATCTCACTTCTCCATCCAGTTCTCATCTTCAATCTTCTCACATATCCATCCAATTCTAATCTCCCATCTTATCTAGCTTCTCCATCCAATTCTAATCACCCATCTTATCTAAATTCTCCATATAGTTTTAACCTCCCATCTTATCTAAATTCTCTGTCCAATTCTAATCTCCCATCTTATCTCACTTCTTCATCCAGATCTAATCTCCAATATCATCTCACTTCTCAATTCAATTCTAATCTCCCATCTTATCTCATATCTCCATCCAGTTCTAATCTTCCATCTTATCTTAATTCTCTATCCAATTCTAATATTTCATCCTAACTCAATACTCCATCTTATCCTAATCTGCCATCATTTTTCATGCAAGCTATGACTAGGGGCATGAATTATACAATTCCATTATCATCAATGCCCCCACCCATCCAATCAGTGCCACAAGTGGTCAATGACCCACAACGTCAACCTCAAGTAGCATCACAACCTACTGTTTCACAACCTTAATTCAGTTATCTATAGGCCCTGCCTTCATCCATTGTTATGAGCATTTGTGAATAAGCATGTGGCACTAGTCACAATCCTTCATCATATCACAATCCTCAACCATCCACTTCCTTCTATCTCAGTCCACCATCCACCACATCTTATCTCAATCCACCAACTTCCCTTCCAACTCCCACATCTATCACTCTTCTCCCACTTTCTACCACCATTGAAGACCTTTCATCCAGTGAGATTCTTTCATCACAATCCCCATCACCTACTCCTACAGTCATCCAAACTCAATCCAAGGAACCTCTCATCCTTCCATCCACTCCATCTCTCCCAGTTGATGCACCCCCCATCCTTCCATCCACTTCATCTACCCTAGTAGATGCACTTTCCATCCCTCCATCCACTTCATCTAACTCAATTGAGGAACCTCTCACCCTTCCATCCACTTCATCTACCTCAATTGAGGAGCCTCTCACCCTTCCATCCACTTCATCTATCCCAGCTGAAGAATCCCCCATCCTTCCATCCACTTCATCTCTCCCAATTGATGAATCTCTCATCCTTCCATCCACTCCATCTCTCCTAGTTGATGAATCTCCCATCCTTCCATCCACTCCATCTCCCCTAGTTGAGGAACTCCACATCCTTTCACCTACTCCATCTCTCCCAATTGAAGAATCTCTCATTCTTCCATCCATTCTATTTGAAGAACTTACCCAAACACATTTTAACACACCATCCACACTAATCCCATCATTCCAAGATCTTGTTCCAGAGCATGTTCAAAAAATTATTGTTCCAAGTCAACATCCTACAATTTCATCCCCTTCATCTCAAGATCCCCTATCATCCCCAATTCCAAGTCAAGATCCTCATGTCATACTCCACCTCTTGATCCTTTGTTTCCTCCTATCCAAACCATCTCGCCAACATCACTCTATCCCCTTAGTTCTCTTACATTCGTCCATGGCAGTTCATTCATAGTAGAAGAACATCTCATATGCACCACCCATTCTCCTCCATCTGATAAAGGACTCGCATCTTGTTACCCAGAGAACAAGTATCCTACTCTAAATAAAATGTTAAAAAAAATGAATATAGAGGTAAAGGCTTAGGCCTACATGAGCAAGGTAATTTGGAGCCCATCCATGTCAAAGCACATCCAGGATCTCATGGTCTCGGTTACATGTCCCAAGGTGCTTCAAATAAAAATGTTGGTACAACTAATGAAAAATCCAAGTATACTTCCAAACACACCATCCCATCTTCCCATCGTTCCTCCAAATCATTTATCACCATCCCCCCTCCTCCATCATATAAATCTAAAGCAACCATCCATCTTCCTCCATCCTCTAAATCCATTTTGGGTCCCTCTATCCCAAAATCTACCTTCATATATCCCCCACATGCTAAATCCATTTTGGGCCCTTATATCCCAAAATCCCATCCTTCATCTTTTCCTACTCGTCCCTCCATGCAAATCCACTATCTCCATCACCCATCATAAACCTTCTTCTCCTTTCATTCCTAATCAAGATCAACGAAGGCACGTGTCCTCACATTCCATCCAACATCCTACCTCCATCACTTCACCCATATTTCCTACATTCCCCACACCTTTGCACACTCCTTCCCATGCTACTAGCAACAGTTTGGATGCCAAATTAAAAATGTATAAAGATAAACATCCACATCAATATGAATATGACTATGTCCACTCAAAAAGACATTCTCTCACAAAGCAAAATCTGATGCAAAATACAATGAATCCCAATGGCAGCAAAGGCCCACCAAAGAAAAAGAAAAAACAATGTGGATCCAAAAGCAAAGAGAAGCAATGCATCCAAAAGAAGAATCTCCAATGGCATCCAAAGTTTCTATTCCACCTGCTAAAAATGCTTCCCCTCCATCTCCTAAATCTATTCTGGGTCCCTATGTCCCAAAGCTACCTATCATAATGCCTCCATCATATTCACATGCTACATCCATCTCTCCTTTGTTCATCCCACATCCTTCACAACATGTGCCAATATTAATCCTTACAACATCCCCCCATCACACTCACATTCCTTCCTTCCATCAAAACACTTGCCACTACCATATCCCTTACATTCCCCATCAAAATCATCTAATCCAAGCCTTTGCATAATTAATTCTTTCTTAATAAAGTTGTACCAACATCTAGTGATCACTCCAAATGGGCTCCTATTACCTTGATATTAAACTTTATGCTTGAGTCCTCCATCCACCTACCTTATCACCTATATTCTTAATCCATTTATCCTTCTCCCTCTTCATCCATAAGTTTCTTCCCAAAATCAGAAAATACCAAAAAATTTAAAAAAATCCCAAAACAAAAACAACAACAAAAAAAAGAGAAAAATTAGTCCACTAGTGAAAACTTGGCAACAGGTGACTTGGACAAGTACCATGATGAAAACCTGGCAAATAGGTGTCATGCATAATTCCCCTCATCCTTTTTCTCTTCATGCTTGGGGGAAAGTTCTTCTACCCATCTAGCCATTTCCTCCTCCATTCCATCTTCCTACCATACCCATCATATCTTATCCAATTTGCTTCCTTCATCCTCCCTTGGATATTAAAAGAAAGAAAAGGCTCCCATATATACATGCTTTGGACACCTCTTGTCTATCATGTCCCTATCTTCCATCCACATTCCTCAACTTCTTATCCTCCTATCAGTCATCTTATCATATCCTTTCCTCCACGAATCCTTATCTCTCGGTTCCTCCATCCCTTCACTCATATCCTTTCATCCACCAATCCTTATCTCCCAATTCCTCCATCTCTTATCTTGTTCCTCCATCGACCCATCCTTAGACCTCTTATTTCCTCCATCCCTTCATCCATAACATATTCCTCTCCCCATCATAACTTCATCCCTCATCCTTTAATCTCCCAACCACTTTCGTAGTGCTTCCATCTCCACCTTTTTCATCCTATCCTTCATCCTTTCATCCCTCCTCTCATATCATTTTATCTACCTCTTTCATCCCTTGTCATTTGTATCTATCTCTCAGCTACCTCCATCTACATTTCCATCGCATCCACATTTTTTTAGCATGGTATCCCATGGTACATGCATTCCCTCGATCCGTTTGCTCCTCGCAATTCGTCATCTCATGCAAATCCTATCCATCTTCTTCAATTATCCAATACCATCCATCTGATCATCCAATCACATCCTTGGTCTTATTCTCAGACCTTGATCGCAATCTCATCATCATCATTGAGATGCATCCTTCCCAATCATCATCATCAATCTCTCATCACTTTTCCTCTTGATTGGGGCAACATCATGCCTATCTCAAGGTCTATCATCTCTCTCTTTCCTCATGTGGTATCTCATGTTACCTACATCCCATTTCATTGCATCAACTCTATCTCCTTTAGGAATAGTATCCCATGATACCCACATCTTCACTTGCCTCAACCATCATCCATTATACCTAATCCTTGTAAGTATCATGTTTATGCTTGGTTCTATGTGCATAACTGGTATTTTGTTGTTCAAAGGTTATCTTTTATATAGGTGTCATTGTACATAGGCGTCTGTCGGTCCTATCTATCGAGATCATATCCTATTAGTTGGTCCTTCAACAATCATGCTAGAGCATCTTTTTCATCATGATCCTATTAGATCGTTTTGTGGCACCATCATCAATCTTTTATCCTGGTGTTGTTCAGAGATATATCCTTCTCACCAACACCCATCATCTGTCTGTGCAGGATGTATCCTTCTTCAAGTTAGACATCATCAAATCCTCATCCAATCAATCATCCTTTTGGCAAAAGACATCTGAGACACTCGTGTTGGCTTTGATTTTTTTTAATCTTTGTTTATCTTTTTAAGATCCTAAGGGCTCTATTTCCTCTTGGTCGCCACAATCTTTTATATCATGGTGCGCTAGGAATAACAAGGCTCAAGATATGATCTTGTTGCTTTTGATTTTTCTTGATGTATCTTTTTGATTTGTCCCTTTCTTATTCCCTCATGAGCTCTCTATCATCTCATGTTACATAGGGGAATATCTTATGCAAGATAGGGAGGGATAATTGGTTGAATCGATGTTGAAACCATAGTTACCCTAACTAACTAAGTAACCCTAGGAAAATTAAGTACTATCTTTCTCTTTCAAGCAATTCAGAACTTCAAATCACCGGCAAACGGAAGATATTTCATTACTCTATACCCACATGTGCTCACCCAAATAGCTCCAATCCATACAACAACATATAAGTACATAAAATAGAGTAATTTGCAGAAATTGGACCTCCAAAACGATGCCAATGATTTCAAAATTTTGAAAATATGCTGGACAATTAGATTTCAGAAATTTAAAATTTTTCAGAATTCACTTTTCATTCTCCTTTTCCAACTGTTGGCTTATACAATTTATATCAAAATTTGAACTTTCCCGTGGTCACAACAGACCTTTGGGTTTCGTGACTCTTCAACTCCTAGATTTTGAAAAATCAAATTTAGGACTAGCATCGGAATAACAATCCCGAACTGACAAATCAACACTAGACACCGACGTCGGAATAGCAATCCCGAACCGAGCTCTTGATCACCCATCAAAATAAGTCATATAGGTGGACTAACCATTTCATTCAGTTTTGATAGAGTAAACTTACCCTAATGTCCCTATTTCGGCATAGCTATATCGAACAAGGCATTTGGATGTCTATCGACATAGCCATCAACAGTTGGCTAAGCAGTATTTTCCAATCCTGATAAAGCAAACTATCTTGATAACCCTTTATCAGGTTAACTATCCCAATGACAACTTTGACAACTTTTTATAACAGTGACACTTTATTAGGTTAACTATCTTGATGACAACAGAATGACAACTTTTGAACAACTTTACATACTTGTAAATTATGACTCCAAATTTGACATACAGACCTAAAAACATGAAATAACATTACAGATGGTCTCAATAGACCTTTTTGAATTAAAATGACATGACCGCTAACTTCTAATAGTCAAACATCTAATTGACATGTTAACTAGGCTCTAGATGCTCCTGCACCATACACCCGGAGAAGAAAGATTCCATGCTCCTGATGAAATGAGATCTGCAACTGAGACCCCATGTTGTGCCATATCCTCCTCTGACATCCATGTGGCATCTTCATTTGGTACTCCTAGCCACTTGACTAGGTGCTCCTTATAAATTTTCCTCCTTGTCCTCTTCACCTCTCTTGAGTCCAAAATGGCTTCAAGTTGCATAGGATGAGTAGGTGGAAGGTCCTTGACCCATTCCATATCAGCATCTTCAGCTCCTTCTTCTCCTTGACTTGCAAAATCATATTCCTTATAGGGATACAAATCTTCTACATTGAATATGGGTGAGTTAGAAACCCCCAGTAAGAGTTCAATCTCATAAGCATTGTTGCAATACTTGTGAACCACTTTACATGGCCCTATCTTCTTCATCGTCAACTTTATATACTTGCCCTTTGGAAATCTCTCCTTCCTCGAATGTGCCAATACTAGATCACCCACCATGAATTGTACATCTTTCCTCTTCAAGTCTTCCTTCCTCTTATAATTGTCTACATTATGCTTAAGTGTCTCCCTAGTTTTCTTATGGATGTCATGCATGGCTACTATAAATTCTTCACCTTGGGCACTTCAACTAACCATTCTACTTAGATCTCTCAATTCATAGATACCTATAGGATGCACTCCATAGATAACTTCAAATGGACTCTTCCCTATGCTTTGGTTGATTGAATCATTGTATGAATACTTTGTCTATGGTAGGATTAGATCCCATGACTGATTGTGCTCCTTAGCCAGACATCTCAGTAGATTGCCTAATGACCTATTGACAATCTCAGTCTATACATCCATTTCCAATAAACTTTGAATCTCTGTCGGACACAATGGATAATGGCAATCCATGGATCCTTACATTCTCCTTAAAGAGTAAGTTTGCAATGTGGGAGGCATCATTGGTTGTTATGCATTCAATGAAGTGAGCCATCTTGCTAAACATATCTACAACTACATACACACTTTCATATCCCCTTGTGGTCCTTAGTCTACCAAAAAAAAAATACATACTGATAGCTTCCCATGGTATATTAGGTATGGGAAGAGGTTGAAACAACCCTACATTAGAACTTGACCCCTTTGCCCTCTAACATATACCACAACCTTCCACAAACCTCTTCACATCTAGGTGCATCTTAGGCCATTAGTAAAACCTTTTAACCTGATCCAATGTCTTATCACATCCAAAATATCCTCCAAGACTTCCACTATGCTTCTCTCTGATCAAATTTTCCCTCATAGAACTCTTTGGGACACACAACTAAGCTCCCTTAAACAAAAGACCACCTTGTAATACATAATTTGCATACTCACTGTGAAAAGAACCCTGTGACAGCTCACAAACAACAAACACTTCATGAAAATCTGCATCATTCTGATACATACCTCTTAAGGAATCAATTCCAAAGCTTTAAAGCTACACCTCCGGTATCATCATTGTCCTCCTGCTCAAAGAATTAGCTACATTGTTATCTTGCCCTTTATTGTGCTTTATGGTGAAGGTATAGGACTGCAATTTCTCTACCCACTTCATGTGCCTATGACTCAACTTCTCTTGACTATTTATAAAACTCAAAGCATGGTTATCTGTATATACCACAAACTCCTTGGGCAGTAGGTAGTGTCGCTATTTTTTAAGTGCTTGCACCATGGCATACAGCTCCAAATCATAGGATGAATAATTCTTTTCGGCTTCATTCACTTTCTCACTAAAGAAATCTATTGGTTTCCCCTCTTGACTCAACACTGCCCCTATGGCATAGCCACTGGCATCACACTCTATTGTAAATACATTATTAAAATCAAGTAAAGGAAGGATAGGTTGATGTGCTACCCTTGTCTTGAGGTACTCAAAACTCTAATTAGCCTCCTTGATCCATTGGAATTTTCTCCTCTTCTCTCCTTTGATGGTGTCTATCATGGGTATCACAATATGACTAAAAAAATTTCATGAACTTGCGGTAGAAGCTTGCTAAACCATGGAAACTTTTGACTTCCCCAACTGATTTAGGTGCTGGTTAGTTGAGTATGGCCTCTACTTTTTGTGGGTCCATTTTCAAGGTTCCTTGTGAAATCAAAAACCCCAAGTATACCAACTCTTTCATCATCCATTCACACTTCTTGAGATTGATCATCAATTTCTCTTCATCCAACCTCCCTAGCACCTTGTCCAAGTGTCTTAAATGGTCTTCCTTTGTCCTGTTGAACACCAATATATCATCTAAATATACCACTACAAATTTGTTTATGAATTCTCTTAGCGCCTCATTCCTGAGTCTCATGAATGTGCTAGGGGCATTCGATAGCCTAAAAGACATGGCAAACCATTCATAAAGGCCTTCATTAGTCTTGAAAGTTGTCTTCCACTCATCCCCCTCTTTGATCCTTATTTGGTGATAGCCACTCTTTAAATTAATTTTAGAAAAGTACCTTGCTCCAGCCAGACTGTCCATAAGATCTTCCATCCAGGGTATGGGGAATCTATATCTAATGGTTATCTTGTTTATAGCCCTTGAATCTGTACAAAGCCTTCAATCTCCATCTTTTTTGGGTGCCAAAATAGTTAGCACAACACATGGACTTAAACTTTTCCTCACCAAGCCCTTATCAAGCAACTCTTGGACCTGCTTCTTAATCTCCTCATTTTGTTTAGATGTCATTTTGCATGCTTCCTTGTTGGGAAGACTTGCACCAGGGATTAGTTCAATATGATGACTCACATAATGGATGGGAGGCAAGGAATTTGGAAAATCCGTCACCATAATGCCCTCATACTTGTCAAGTAGGGTCTACACCTCCATAGGGACTTCCTTGTTGTCATTATTTGTTGCTTCTAAGATTGGTTTCCCCACAATGGCATAACCACACTCCTCTTCTTCCAGGTTCTTCATGAACTCCTTCTCCTTCACCACCATCACACTAGGTCCTCCATGGACTGCACTCTCAAATTCCTTTAATGGGGTAAGGGTATAAGATACTCCCCCTTTATTAATGCCATAGGCATTCTTCTGCCCATCATGTTGGGCCTCCCTATCATATTGCCAAGGTCTGCCAAGTAGAAGGTGGCACACATCCATGGGAATGATATCACACATAATTTTATCCTCATAGGCACCAATTTTGAACTCTACCCAAGACTGCTCACTGACAAGTACTTGCTGACCATTATTTAGCCAAGAAACCTTATATGGTGTTGTATGAGGGATCCTCTTTAATCCTAAACTTTCTACCATCTCTACGGAAACAAGATTATCAATGGAACCAGAATCAATTACCACCTTACATACCTTTCCTTGTACCTTACATGTCGTTCTAAACAAATATTTTTTTTGTGGTGGTTCCTTGATGGTTGGGTCTTTAATCAGTGTCTTCCTCATAAGAAAAGCTTCTCCAGTCTCAAGTGTTACCTAGGATGAAGGTGAATTCACACTTTTTGCCTCTTCCTCATGAAAAATTTGTTTCCTCCTTTCTCCTCCATATGAGCTTGTACTCGCTTTTTCCGGACATCTCCAAGCAAGGTGACCAACTTGGCCACACTAAAAGCACTTCCCTGAGAATGTGTTTGATCCCATTCCTTGGTTTCCAAATCTACCTCTTATGTTAGATCTCCTACCCTTGAATCCACCTCATTGCTCGTTATTTTTTTCTTGCTAACCACTAGTCTCCCCTTGATGCTTCTGGAATTATGTCTTGCCTCCCCCAAAGCTTCCTCTTCCTCTATTATTCTTACCTCTACCTCTGGCATGCTGCTCTTGCCTCCTCATGACCTTCTCTTCTTCTCTTGTGGCCAATTGAAAACATTCTTCTACACTCCTAGGGGTAGTTAGGCTCAACTCATATTTTATTCTATGTCTCAACCCATTCATATACCTTGCTATTTTCTCCACTTCATCTTCATGGTGCCCTTCCCTCGGGCTCAATTTATGAAACTCCTATGTATATGTTATCACATCCATTTCTTTTTGCTTTAAGTTATGCAACCTCTAAAAAATTTGGACCTCATAAAAATTGGGCCTTCACCTTTTCTACCATTTTGTCCCAAGTGTTAATCTTGGGATTTCCTCTTCTCAATCTCTCTGACTGAGTGTAATTCCACCACGTCAGTGTTGAACCCTTCAACTTAGCCTTGGCCACCTTCACCATTTGGTCCTTTGGAACCTCCTTGAAGTCAAAATAGTTATTAATGGAACCTATCCAATCTACTACCTCCTCATTATCCATCTTGCCATCATACCTTAGCAAGTCAAATTTCATGTCAAAATGGTCTCCTTTGACAGCCTTGAGCACCATCAGAAACTTTTTCTCTTTCGGCTCCAATTGTTCCTCTTGGGGTTCATTTTGGAGATCTCCATTCCCCTGCTCACCTACTTCTTCTTCCTCTGAGTCACTATCCACATTAGCAACCCCAATTCTCCTCAAAGCTACTTCTAGTGTTGCTATCCAGACAAACATACCATCTTGGCTCTCCTTGACTGACCTCACCTCTTTTGTGAGGACTGCACTTCCCTTGGGAGGCATATTGCCCTTCTCCTTCTATGGAATCACTATTTCCACTCAAAATTCACACATACAAAACTCCCATTCAGAACCTAATCTCTTATACCACTTGATGCAAGACAGGGAGGGAGAAATATTGGTCAAATTGTTGTTGAAACCCTAGTTACCCTAGCTAACCAAGTAACCTTGGGAAAATTTTGTAGTGTCTTTCTCCTTCAAACAATTCAAAACATCAAATCACCGACAAACGGAAGATATTTCATTACGCAATACCCATGTGTGCTCACCTAAATAGCTCGGATCCATAAAACAACATATAAGTACAGAGAATAGAGTAATTTGAAGACATTGGACTTCCAAAACAATGCCAATGATTTCAAAATTTTGAAAATATGCTACAGAATCAGATTTCAGAAATTAAAAATTTTTAGAATTCACTTTTCATCCTCCTTTTCCAATCGTTGGCTTATACGATTTATATCAAAATTTGAACTTTCCTACGATCACAACAGACCTTTTCGTTTCATGACTGTTTGACTCCCAAATTTTGAAAAATCAAATTTAGGACTGGCATCGAAATAACAATCCTGAACTAATAAATCAACACTGGACACTAACGTCAAAATAGTGATCTCGAACTGAGGTCTTGATCACCCATCGGAATAACTCATACAGACAGAGTAACCATTTCATACAGTTTCGATAGAGTATACTTACCCCGATGTCCCTATTTCGGCATAGTTATACTGAATAAGGAATTTGGATGTCTATCGGCATAGCCATCAATAGTTGACTAAGAAGTATTTTCCATTCCCAATAGAGAAAACTATCCCAATGACACTTTATCGAGTTAACTATCCCGATGATAACTTTGACAACTTTTTACAACAGTGACACTTTATTGGGTTAACTATCCCGATGACAACAAAATGACAACTTTTGAACAACTTTACAAACTTGCAAATTATGACTCCAAATTTGACATACAGACCTAAAATTATGAAATAACATTAAAAATGGTCTTAATAGATGTTATTGAATCAAAATGACATGATCCCTAACTCCTAAGACTCAAACATCCAATTGACATGTTAACTAGGCTCTAGGTTCTCCTGCACCAATATCTTCTGCTTGTGGTTGTTCTAGCATTGGTTCTTGTAGGGTCTCTCTAACTCTATGTAGTGCTAGGTCACCCCGCATGTCTGTGCATACGTGTCCATCCATGCATTGGCTATGAAATTCCACCTCGGTTCCTTATACCTTGGTGACTCACAGACACTGCTAAATCAAAATAAGTGCTCACTGCATGGCATCCAATTTTACGGGTTCTCGCGCTCCATGATCATTTCATCCATATCATCCCCATATCCATCGCATCTCCTTTTGCATTCTCTCTTTCGCTTCCTTTATAGGATGTGCACATGTACCCTTGCCATCAGTGGCTTGTCATTCCTTTTCCTTTCTTTTCCCCAACCCCTCGTTCACCTTTTCGATGGCTTGCATTCCCTTCTTTAGTCAATAAGTGTATTTCACCGACTCGTCTGGCGGTCCCCCCCTTTGCAGGACCGTGGGGAAAATTTTATTTTTCCCCGCTCTTCGCCTTTCTTTTTTCTTCCTTTTTTTCCTTTTTTTCAGTCATTGGGCCCTTCGCCCACATGGTTGCGCCCCCACACTGGCGGGGTTGCAAACTTGCTTTTGCTACGTGGCACCCCCGCGCTTACGAGGTTGCGCCCCCGCGTGAGCGAGGTTGTACCCAAACATTTTGGTATCAGAGAAAGGTTTCCAACACTAGGAACCTTTATCCATTACGTTTTGCTTTAATTATTAGTTTTCTTTAAAATTATTTATTTATTTTATTTTATTGCTCGTGAAGGATGCATCCGATTATGCGACAAGCTCATAGGCGCGGTAGGGGTCCTAGAAATGCTCACATGGCACACAAAGATGTTGTGTGGGAAGACTCAATTCTAGAAGGGAATCAGGAAGCTCCTATGAACAACCAATTCACCCTAACCAAGACATTTTGGTTGCACTTCAGATCCTAATAGGAATAGTTCAGGATAGGATCCCAACAGTAGATCATTAGTCAGAACACAAGATTTCAGAGAGTCATAGATCAGCAGCTAGCGAGCAGAGCAGGAGTCCACCTCCTAACCATATAGAGGAACAAGCCGAACATGAGCCTGAGTCAGTCCATCTACCTGAACCACCTCCAGTTGTGGCACCAGTAATTTTAGAGAGAGCACCCCGTGATCTCGTGGATCAGATCAGAGAAATTTTACGTCTTCAGCCACCATCATTTGTAGGATCTACCGATGGGGTAAAGGTTGAGTCTTGGCTATTGAGTCTAGAAAGGTGCTTCAGATTGCATCCTTATGACAGAAATTTGAACGCATGATTTTCTATTCACCTTTTGAGAGGGACAACTTCCACATGATGGAGGCAGGAGGAGTATAAGAATGTGATAGTTGTAGACACCATCACTTGGGATACCTTTATGGAGAGATTCATAGACAAATACCTATCAGAGCACTTTAGGTAGTGCAAAATTAATGAGTTTCGTGACCTTCGGCAGAAGGGTCTTTCAGTGTCTCAATATGAGAGCAAGTTCTTTGAGCTCTTACCCTATGTTGACTACCTGAAGGATGAGAAGCTACTCATCAACTAGTTTATTAGAGGATTGAATATCGGTATAGCAGGACCAGTTAGGATGGAAGCTCCAGGAATCCTTCAGGTTACCGTGGAGAAGGCCTTGCTATCAGAGGAGATTCGGGATAGACCTTAGGACATGCGGGATCAGTGTCAGAATCAAAATCCTATACCTCAGTCTTTTGGGTTTCAAAAACCCCACTGGAAGGGTAATCATAGACATTCATCGGGGTCCTTCAAACCCCCTCCTCTGCAACAGCCACAATAGAACCAGAGGAAAATGCCTCCACAGGGTCAGCAAGGCTTTAAGCCCAAGCAGTGGCAAACACAGGGTCCTAGGCATGATCAGCGACCATAGGCACAGACTTAGCAGTACTCTAGGGATGGTTACAGTGGATTGAGCAGGACAAGAGGACAGGCATACTCTAGGCCATAGGGTGTTCACCTTCGAAATCATGGTTATTGTTTTACTTGTGGGGCCATGAGACACATGGAAAGAGAGTGCCCACATGGACAGATGGTAGGCAGTCAGTGGATGGCAGGTTCAGAACCTACAGTTGGGGACATGGGTAAGTCCCATAGAGTTTTTGCAGTGGTTGACAACTGCCAAGCTGAGCATCAAGCCACAGTCATAGAGGCCACAGGTATGATCAAAGGTAGCAATGTTACTATCTTTTTTGATTCGGGAGCTATAGATTCTTTTATATCTCCATTGGTGTTGGAGCAGTACAGGCTAGTGGCAACTAGGCAAGATGTTAGTTGGGAAGTGGAGTTAGCTTCAGGAGCTAGAGTGTCCATTGAATTAGTGGTTAGGGATTGTCAGCTTCAAATTGGAAGTACAACCACCATAGTAGACCTTCAAGTCACACCACTAGGATCTTATGGCATTGTTCTTGGCATGGATTGGCTATATGCCCATAGAGCCAAGATGGACTATCGCCAGAAAAAGATCAAGTGTGTGGATGACCATGGTACTTCCACAGTAATTTCAAGGATTCAGAGACCCATATCACTTCGTGTGATTTCTTATATACAGCTTAAGCAAAGCATGCGAAAGGGATGGCAGTTATTTTCCATCACCATTAGTGGTAAAGAAGAAGAAGATGAGAAGGAACCATCACTTGAATATCATCCTATCCTTAAGGGATTTGCAGATGTGTTTCCTTCCGAGCTACCAGGTATGCCACCTTGTAGAGAGATTGATTTTCACATAGATCTTGTACCAAGAGCTGAGCCAATTTCAAGAGCACCATATAAGATGACCACTAATGAGCCTAATGATCTCAAGATGTATCTTGAGGAACTTTTAGAGAAAGGTCACATTCGTCCTAGAATCTCCCCTTGGGGCGTACCAATCATCTTCATAAAGAAGAAGGACAGATCCCTTCGATTATGTATAGATTACTGACAGTTGAAAAAAGTGACCATCAAGAACCGATACCCTTTTCCCAGGATCGATGACTTATTTGATCAGCTTCAGGGTGCCAAAGTATTTTCTAAGATAGATCTAAAGTCAGGTACCATCAGTTGAAGATAGTAGAGAGCGATATCTACAAGACCCCTTTTCGTACTAGGTATGGACACTATGAGTTCACCATAGTTCTATTTGGTCTTACGAATGCTCTAGTTGTATTCATGAGTCTCATGAATGGGGTATTCTGCACTTTCCTTGACTGATTTTTTATTGTGTTCCTTGATGACATATTGATATATTCTCAGAATGAGAAGGAGCACGAGGAGCACGAGGAGCACTTGAGACAAGTATTGTAGTGCTTGAGAGATAATCAGCTGTATGGCAGTTTGTCGAAGTGTGCATTCTTTAGATCAGAGGTCAGATATCTAGGACATGTCATATCTGGTGATGGGATCTCAGTTGACCCATTGAAGATCAGAGCTATTATGGATTGGTCAGCGCCAACTAGTGTGACAGAAGTCAGGATTTTCATGGGTCTAGCAGGATATTATAGATGCTTCGTTGAGGGGTTCTCTAGGGTTACAGATCTATTGCATCTCACATCTATTGCATCTCTTCAGCAAAAGGGAAAGAAATTCAAGTGGACAAAAAAGTGTGAGAGGGCCTTTCAGGAACTCAAAAATGAACTTATGAGTGCACCTATTCTTGTTGTGTCAGATCCCTCAGCCAATTTCATGGTATGTGCAAATGCTTCCTTGGATGGTTTACGATTAGTCCTTATGTAGGATGGTCGAGCTATAGTGTATGAGACTAGGAAACTTAAGACTCATAAGCTTAACTACCCTACTCATGACCTTTATCTTGCAGCAGTGGTGCATGCACTTGTGAGGTGGAGACACTTTCTTTTGGGCCATCGTTTTGAGCTTCATTCAGATCATCAGAGCTTGCAGTACATATTTACTCAGCCTAATCTTAATGCTCGTCAGAGAAAATGGATGAATTTTTTATGTCTGTATGATTTTGATGTTCCCTACATCAAGGGGAAAGAAAATGTAGTTGCAAATTCCTTGAGTATGAGACATCATGAGATATGCTCCATGTCTATAGACACAGATTTGAGAGATCGCATATTGCATTAGTTGTCTGAGGATGAGTGGTATTTAGAGGTATGTCAGGTAGTGCGATCTCAGAAAACCCTAGAAGGAAAGTATGCATACTATTCATTAGAGTCTGATGGACTACTACACCATAGAGGGTGCATCTATGTACCTTCTTATAGATGGTTGTGTGATTTCATTATGATGGAGGCTCCTAGAGATCCTTATGCAGCACATCCCAGAGTTAAGAAGATGCATGCAGATTTGAGATAATTATATCATTGGTCAGGTATGCGGCAACTCATTGTTGTACTACTAGCCTGATGTCTTGAGTGCCAGAGAGTCAAGGCCAAGCACCACCATTCAGGTGGGTTACTCCAGTCTCATGTGATACCAGAGTGGAAGTGGGATACTATATTGATGGATTTCATTATTAGTTTTCCTATGTCATCGCATCGTCATGATGCCATCATGGTGACAATTGACAAGTTGACCAAAGTGGCCCACTTCTCACCAATTCAGACTACCTTCATAGCACCAGCAATGGCACGGGTATTCTTACAGGATATTGTTAGACTTCATGGCATTCCATGCAAGATTATTTCAAACAGAGATTCCCTCTTCACTTCTTCCTTTTGGAAGGCATTGCAGGCAGCAATGGGTACCAAACTCAACTTTAGCACAACCTATCGTCCGAAAACGGATGGACAGACGGAGAGGGTGAAGAAATTTTTGGAAGATATGCTCTGTATGTATGTCATGGATCATCAGACTAGATGGGAAGAGTACATTCCTTTGGTAGATTTTTCCTATAATAATGGGCATCCCTCTTCTTTAGGGATTCCACCTTATCAGGATTTGTATGGTAGACCTTGTAGGACACCTTTGAGTTGGGACCACATTGAGGATAGAGTAGCTATTGGTCCTAGGATAGTTTGAGATATGGAGCAGCAGGTAGACAGTGCCTTAGAGAGGCACGAGATAGATAGAAGAAGTATGCAGATGCGAAGAGGATAGATCATAGCTTCATGGTTGGGGACAGAGTCTTCTTGAGAGTGTGACCGCATAAAATTCCAATCAGTTATGGAAAGGGATCTAAGCTTGCACCTCACTTTGTTGGACCATTTGAGATCCTTGAGAGGATAGGACCTGTTGCATATCATCTAGCTTTGCCACTAACCTGTCACGCATCCATCATGTTTTTCATGTGTCAGTACTGAGGAAGTATATTTAGGATGAGTATCATATTCTAGATTGGGATGCCTTGCAGGTGGAGTCAGATGGGTAGTTGTCTTTGGAGCCTGTTCGCATTTTGGCTCGTCAGACGTTGGCTCTTTGAGGCCAAGAGCTGGACCAGGTTAGGGTCCAGTGGGATTGTTATGGCGAGGTTACGGAATCATGGGAGGACGCAGCACGGATGAGATCTCAATATCCCCATCTTTTTTAAGAACTCCAGGAGGAAGTTCATGCCTAGAGGGGTAGGGTGTGAGGCCCTATCCCAAGCTGTCATAGCATTGCAATTATTTTTCATGTTGGACCTATTATTGATACTTTATTTTGATATATTATGGATATAGATTATATATGATCCAGTGATTGGATAACATTGAGATGGTGTATGTCATTTATTTCTGATTTGCAGTACTTTATTTATGATGTTAGAAATTATGGATGCATGCCTTATGAATGATTGAATTTCATGATGATTATGATGATGCCATTGAGTAAATTATTTTATGTGAATTTTATTGGATAATTGGAATTTGATTGTTATGATTAAAATTGTATGCAAAGTGTCTGAATTGTATCATTTTCATATATTAATACTGCATGTGATTATTTAGGATTACTAATGTGCAAAGTGAGTTGTGAAGGAAAACTAATCCATGTGACCATGGAAACTATTCAGAGAATCAAGCTAAACCTATGTGCGTTTGTGAAGCCAAGGGTTGTCTATTTGGAGAGACAACACCTCGTGTGTAATGTGTTTTGTTTGTAAATGTGAATGCTTGAATGTGTGTTTAAATTGAATTTGTTAAAATTGTTAATTCCAATAAGGGACATTGCCATGTGTATTTAAGTATTGTGTATTTTTATGGTGTCACTTGACACTTGTGTTGTGAAGTGAATTGGCAGTGACATGTCCCTTGGAGGGAATTTGTATAACCAATGCATTTTTCAAAATATCTTAGTGTGGTCCCAAGAGAGTCTTGGATAGAGAGCCATTAGAAAGGTCAACTCAATTTTGACCCGTAGGTAAACTTTAGGTGAATTTCTAGAGGGTCAAACCGACTCCTAAGGTTAGGTTAGGGATATTTTTAAAGGTCCATATGTTATACCTATGGGTAAAGGTCAATTTTAACCATGTGTCCACTCACATGTGACTATTAGTTACCTCAAAAGCTGAGTTTTCCAAGATGGACGAAAATCAACTTTTGAGGATTTCTCCTAGGTTAGACAACCTTCCAATTGAGTGATAGTTTCTCTTCCCCATTTTCTTTTACCTTTTTCAATTGCCTTTTCTAGAGAGCCTATAAGAGGTTAGGAAGACCAACCTATGAAATCTCTCACCCTTTTCAAAGAGGTTGGAAAGTGTGAGAAGAGTCTACTTATGGAAGGGATTCAAACTTAGGATTTTGATCACCCACTCTCTATTTTTGGAGACTTAGAATTTTAGTTGGAAGTTTTGGTTTTTGAGTTACATTTCTAAGCTTTGGAAAGAAAAGAATAGTGGATTGGGCAACTCTCCTTCAACCTTTCCTCATTCCATTTGCAGGATAAGGTTGGTAGTATTATTCCTTGCATGTTGCATTTTATTGTCATTGTGAAGGAAATATTGTATGCACATTTTGCTTGGTGTTTATGTAGATTAGGAAGTTTAGTTTTGGAGTTCTTCCTTGTGTTCTTTTTATGTGTTGTATGGTTTATGTATTTTGGGTGTTTCAAAGCCATACTCACCCTTCGGAGGGTAGAGTAACCTTGGAGGTGAAGGGCTACTTGACAACCTAAGAGCTTAGAGACTCTCTTCTTAGAAGAGAGAGATACACAAGTGTTATGGGACCCTTGCTGCAATATTTTTATGTTAATACAAATGGGGTCATAAGGGGAGATATGGGCTTGTATGCCATGGGGGACATAAGGGTATTTTGTGACAAGTATGTGACTTGTGATGGTCTTACTTTGGTAGCCTTGTAAAGGCATTAGTTTCTCTTTCTTGCAGATCTCCTCTAGGTACTTGGTCCACCTTCACCCCACAAAAAAATAGTCAATTGGTGACATTGTTTATCCTTGGGCTGGGAGTTCAAATGTGGTTGAGTTTCTTCTTGTTTTGTGTTTGAGATGTTTGTAACCCGTTTAACCTTGGTTCTCCTAGCTCAGGGGTGGCTTCATGTAACCCTAGGTTGGGAGGTGAGCCTTCGTGGTCAAAACCTATAAACTTTATTTGCAAGTTTGCTTTGGGAATAAAGGATGGAGTAAAGTCAAGCTTGTGCAAGTTTCCTATTTAATTCTTTGGGCATTCAAAGAAAAATGTATTTTGACAAGTCCTCATTTTTGTAGAAATGAAGAGGCTTGAGTTTGTAACTTTCTTATTGTTGTGTAAAGGAATCAAAAAATTTATATTTACTTTGAGTATATTCATTGTAAAGAAATCAAAGAAGCATTTGAGTTTATTCCTATATGGTTATTTATTACTTTGAAATAGAGTAGGAATGGTAATCTTGTTTTCTATTTTATTATCTATTGAAAAGAAATGCATGTTAAAATGAAAAATGGTAGATAAACATTTAAGTCAAATCATTTATTTAATCTTATCTTTTTTCTGCAATGTGTTATGTTAGTTGTATAGTTGTTAATAGAAAAGAAATGTTCATTCCTGATTATAGATTAAACAAAATATATATATATATACTTCTTAGAGTTAGTCTTAATCTTATTCCATATTTGCATCTTATTCTTATACTGGATAAATAAAAAATTAGACAAATAAATGTTGCTATAAAATAAAACATTACTGTTAATTTATAAATCTGGAAATACACATTTTAGAGGAAATATTAAAGCTATGCATTCTTATTTTAAAAAAAACTACATGTTTTTTAACAATCTATTCTTATCATAAAATAACCTACTCTCAGTTAATGGAATGTTGCATATGTGTGTGTGTGTGTGTGTACATACATACATACATATATATATATACATACATACACACACATATATATATAGACATACATACATACATACATATATGTACATGTATGTATGTATGTATGTATGTATGTATATAAACTAAGTTGTTGTTTTAAAAAAATATACAAATATATATGTTGCATTTTTAAAAAAAACAGTGAAGTTAAAAGCTATATGCATATGAATATACATTTTTTTCAACATTCTGGTTCACATAAAATTTACATATATCTTCACAGTCATATATATTTATATACATATATATACATATATATATATACATATATATAATATATATGTATATATAAATAAATATATTTATATATCAATACCGTTTTAAAAATAATAATAATAATAAAAAACTTTATACATAAAAAAACTTTGCAAAAAAAATTGATGCAAAGGTTTTGTGCCTCATGGCACTGTGGGTCTAAGTCCATAGAGCAGCTCTGACTGCACTGTGGGCCGCGACCAACAGGGGCGGCTTCAGCTGCCCCTGTGGGTTGCGGTCCATAATCGATGCAGAGGTTTTGTGCCTCGCGGCAATTTGGGTTGGAACCCACAGAGCGACTTTGACCGCACTGTGGGTCGTGACCCACTAGTCGTTCGCGACCACACTGTGGGCCTCAACCCACAAGGGCAGCTTCAGCCGCCACTATGGGTCGCGACCCACAGGTGTGGCCTCGGTCGTCCTGTGGGTTGGAGCCCACAACCTCCCCCTCTACGTGTTGTCATTTCCCCTTTGTGCCCAACAGCCTCCGCCTCTACCATTGCCTTGGTCCATCATGCCCTTTGGCCGAGCCTTCACACCCTACACACACACACACAAAAAAAAAAAAAAAGATGGTAAGAAATGAAACCCTAACCTAATTTTGGGTTAGGTTTAGTAAATAAACAAAGGAAGCATAAGGTAAAAAGATATCTATAGTTAATTTTCTTAAAACATTTTAATAATGAGTTTTTCATCGGTGGAACTATATATATAAAAATTTATTTTTCCCCGCTCGTCGCCTTTCTTTTTTCTTCCTTTTTTTCCTTCTTTTTCAGTAATTGGGCCCTTCGCCCGCGGGGCTATGTCCCCATGCTAGCAAGGTTGCATCCCCACTTTTTCTAGGTGGCACCCCCACACTTGAAAGGTTGCGCCCCTACGCGAGCAAGGTTGTGCCCTTGCGCAAGTGGGGTGGTGCCCCCGCGCTTGTAGCGTTGTGCCCCTGCGAGAACAGGGTTGCGCCCCCGCATGAGCGATGTTACGCCCCCGCTATGTGGGGTTACACCCCAGCGTTTGCGGGTGGCGTCCTCGCTCTATCAAGGTTGTTCTTCACCACCCCCGAGTTTCTTCCCCCTGAACCCTTAGTTTCACCAAAACTAAGAAAAATTTTCAAAATTAATGAAAAATTCCCCTGGCCTCCTTTTGAGGTATCATTTTCGCCTGCTGGTTCATTTTTTTGTCCCCTTTCTTTCTGGTGGCTGGAGAAATGTCTTTTTGTTAGGTCCTAGAGACAACTAAGAGGGGGGGTGAATCAGTTGTCTAATAAATTCAACCAAAATTAACTTAACCAAAACTTAATGCTTAATGTCGGTAAACCAAACTTTATGTCGGTAGATAGTTTTATCGGTTAATTGCAGTACCGGTAAAGATTAATGCAAGAAACAAAAAGACAATAACATCCACAACACATAACACAAATATTTGTATGTGGAAACCCTGTAAGGGGAAAAACCACGGTGGGAAGCCTTACCCATAATCAAATGATACTACTGCAGATAGTATGTGTGTACAATATGGAGTCTACACATGCAGAAAGGCCAGTTGCCTAGAGCTCACTGCTCAATCACAAAATGAGAGTCACACTGACTACAATTGGATGGTTAAATCCAATGATAATGTACTGCATAAAATTGCATCTTCATATGTTGGATTCAGTATCGGTTTAGTTCTGATTGCCTTCACAAAAACCTTCCTTCAACCTTCAAATGATGTCTACGTGTATAGCTCTGCTTATTTTCGCATATACCTTATTACAATTCTATTTCCCAATCGCATATCAATCTCATAAATGAGATCTTGCATTTATACCATAACCTAAGACCAATTGAATAGGTCGACTCACTAGAAGATATTACAATAAAATCAATTACAAATAAATCAATATCCGATGCATGATGTTGGCTCAAATGTATTTACAATAATAATAAATCATCTCCATAACGTGTCGTGCTGATCTGGAACAGATATGTCTGTCGGTGCATATCCTGGACCTATTTGTCGGTAACAACAAATATGCAAACCCGAATAAACAAATAACCAAATCGCCAAAACCAAGTGATCGAATAATGTCTTCGACATAACCAAGTAGTCTCCAATTCATTCCAAGTGTCGTTGAACAATATAATATGCCAGTGAACCAAATACCGGTGACTGTGCATAAGTCTCTAACTTGTCGATGAACATAACCAAAGATATCCAAGTGTTGACAAGTGATGACAAGTGTTGACATCAATGAAAAAACCATATCAACATATCCAAAATACAAGTACTTTTTCGAGACGTCGCCCGTGCTCCTATTTTCCCATGCACCCTCTCAAGGGGGCACCCCTTCCCTCATCATATGTTCTCAATCAGGCCTAGGGCATTTTTTTGCTTCCTCGCTCTTATGTGTTTTATTTTTTCTTCGCACCGACGCTATTTTAGTGCCACCACGAAGAGCGGTAAAATGTAGACACTTAAATTTGACTAATTAATTTAATCAAATTTAAATCCCTTTCCTCTAATTAATTAATTTCCCTATTTTGTTATTCCAATTAATTAATCCCCGATCCTATCCTTCTAATTAATTAATTAACCCCTTTCCTTCTAACTAATTAATTCTAATTAATTTTAATTAACCCTTTCCTCCAATTAATTAATTCTTAATTATTTAATCCCCCAATCATATTCCTCTAATTAATTAATTAGTTAATTAATCCCCTTTTTGCCATCCCATTTGATTAATTACCTTTAATTAATTAAATGTCCCTTTATCCAAAACCCCCAAGAATTAATTAATGCAATTAATTAATTAGACTCAAATCCCATTTGAGCACATGACTCCTAACCTCCCCCAACCTAGTCATCCTCCAAACCTCCCAACCAACCCTATATATCCTAACCTCCCCTATCCCATTCCTCCAAACCTCCATATGTGCACATCCTAACCTCTTTTCCCCCTTTTTGGGGAAAATATCCTATTTTGGGTGGCTTTGCCCAAAACCCCTTTTTTCTCTAGTTGAGCCACTTGTCCCTTTTGAGGACAAGTGTCTCCTCTTCACACCTCCTCTCCTTCCTCTCGTCTTCTATATAAACCCTATGTTTCCTATGCAAAGCATCCACCTTCATACAATCATATTGTCACTCTGTCGAAATCATTACTCACTCCCATATTTGCATTATCACATCCATTATCATTTTCATCAACAATCATGGAGCATAATTGAGCATCTAAATTGACGTCATGAGCACACATCAAATCCTAGAATAATCGAATCAAAGTGATGATATTGGTTTGCATTGCTTGTCATTTGTTTTTTTCATTTTCATTTTAACATTCTTATCTCGAGTTTAATGGCTTGTTTGGTTGTTTTCTTCGTTATTTCAATCGTTTAGTTTAGCACACACATTTTTCATCACACATTTTCATTTTAACATTCTTATCTCAAAGTGTCAAGTTTAATGGCTTGTTTGGTTGTTTTCTTTGTTATTTCAATCATTTAGTTTAGCACACACATTTTTCATCACACAGTAATGTCTAGGAAACTTGAGAAAATGCAAGGGAAGTTCTAAATTTTATTGAAATTATGAACCATTACATTATCCAACTAACCCTTCATGTTCCTTCATCCCCCCAACGTCTATACCTAACTTTTGAATGTTATCTAACATTAAACCACCCTCAATACACTTTTTGAAACAAAATTGTATTGACAACTTTTGTCAATGAAGACGACTTTGATCAAAACTAGTCATGGACCAAAACTAAGACCACCATTCCTCTAGACCATTACAAATAGGATTAAAGAGGTCCAATAGACCCTCCTACATGATGAAACCCTTCATTTGATACCTTGGTACATACTTACCCAATATTGACAATTTTGACAATTTTTGACAACATTGAGACAACATAACTACAAATTGAACTCAAACATGACATAATTGTCTCAAGGACCTTATTACATAAAGAATTGTCTTTCAAGACCTTATTCCATCTTGACATGACATTGAAACTTGAAATAACTCATGATGGCCAAATAGGAGCATATGACCACCTAGGTGTTCCTACACCAAGCTTTAAAATGGGAGAAAGTGGATTGAGAGATCAAATCATTAGATAGAGGGTTGAGATCAATTTGTCTTGCATGGGGTTGTTTGGAGTAGACACGAGTGGATGAGAAAGCTTGATTTGAGATGGATAGACAAGATATTATCAAATTTGAATGGAGGGTGGAGATGAAAGATGCCTTTTCTAGATACTAATGGTTTGGTGAAAATAATCTTATTTATATTTAAATGGCACGATGAATTTGTATTAGTTCAATACATTAAATAAGTATGTCTTATTTAATTAATTAATTGGAGAAGCTAGATTCATTCAATAAATATGATATACTTAATTGATGATGGAGAATTAGTCCTGCTAATTAAACATATATCATTTGTTTAATTAATTAAAGATGGACAATTAGACTAATTAATTAAATAAATATAATTTATTTAGTATATTGGTAATGTAGAAAAATTAAGAATAGATTTAAAATATCTAATTATAAAAATTAAAAAAGGTCAGACATATATTTTCTAAAAATTAAAGAGTCTCAAGTTGTACAATCTATTATTAACACAACTAAAGACAAAGATACATGTATGCCTTCTAATAATCTACATAAGGAACCAAATTATTAAGCATTAAGGAAAGACACAAAAGCAAAAGTAATATAAAAAATAATTTTGTATGCTTAAAATAATATATGCATTGTAAAAAAAAGTATTGTGTTACATCAAATAAAAAAATATATACAATCACTATCAAAGAAACAAAACTTTGTTAAGAAAGAAAAACCTAATGTGCTAGAAATTGACAATGTGTTTGTAAAGAGTATGAAAGATTGTCATAAAGAAAGGAAGTCATAAGGAAGACAAATGCAAGTTTTCATTATGTTCATGTGTTAGGATAAACAAAATCTAATTGTGTCAGGATAAACAAAATCTTTTGGAATATGATAATAATAATCCTCTTAGATTTGTTTAATAATTTTATGTACCTACATTTCTAGACTTTCACTTTATCTTTTTGTTTACCACTTTACAATTTGATCTTTTTTTTATTGTGCCTCATTTGTTGAGGCTTTCCTTTCTACATCATGCTTTGCCTTTCTTCCCATCTGGGCCCCCTTGCTTTCTAAAGTTTTTTTTTATGACCACTATATCATTATATTCTTGTCCATTATGTTTGCCCATGTACTACCTTGGTTACTCATTTTTTTATTACATCTTAATTTTATACTAACTAGTATCTTATGTATTCTTATGCTTATTTTCATCATGAATTTGGTCTATTTATGATTATTATATTCTCATGTTTTTTATTCTTATCATGTTTGGTCTCCTTGTTGATGACTATTTTGATCTTTTCATTTTAATTTTTACTACGAGCAACATTATGTACCTTGATGATATTTCCAAGCTTACATGGTTTCCACCCATATCATTTAACATGTCTTACTTTCTTTTCATATGATGTTATCTATGACATGTATTATTTGGCTTTACATGATCTATGTGTTTAAATGCTTAGATATCTTCAAATTACATTTACATTTTATCCATTGTTTTCCTTCCTCCAATTCCTTGCGCACATTGTTTACAGCTAATTAAAGGGAGAGAATATAATGTCATTGACATGTTTATGTTGAGATTTCGGGAAACACATTACACTAGACAACTACTCATCATTATATTTAGAGAAATCTTTTCCACATTATATTAAATGTCATATTACATTAATGTTACCACATTGAACAAAATATTTTAATATCACTTTTTATATAAATAAAATTTCCAACCCTTCACTTTTTCTACTCTCATATTTTTCTTAAATAATTAAAAATAAAATATTATTTTTAATACATGTTTCAATTATATAAAATATGCTACTCAATCTATATCTCCTCTACATTTTAGAAATTCCTATAAAACTCATAATAAAAAGATTTTTTATAAAATATTATTTTTAATACATGTTTCAGTTATATAAAATATGCTACTCAATCTATATCTCCTCTACATTTTAGAAATTCCTATAAAACTCATAATAAAAAGATTTTTGTCAAAATGGGTCCATTACTTTGGATACACCTCAAATCATCTTTATGTCTAAACGATTACTTTTATACATGACTAAAAAACTTTGCTTTTGCCCATTATTAATTGTAAATTTTTCATTATTTAAAAAATAAAAATCAAATATTATAAAAATAGGATTTCAACTCAACACACGTGTCTCATAACCAATTTGTATTTTTGTTAATTTCATAAAGAAGATTATTAAACATCTTATTATCTTCATGCATTACACCTCAAAGTACAATTAAATAATTCAATCCTTTACATGGAAAAGTCATATAAGTACCTTTTTTTTAACTTAGGGAAAGTTGAGGATGATTATGCCTAGGGAGTTCTAATTGTCTTCACTTCTTTGTGCATTTGTGTCTAGTGTTTGATATTATATCATTTTCATACATTCACATGTTTTTATATATATGTTCTATTTGTTTGTTTACAAAACTTATTATAACACTCATTTTCATGTACGCATATACTCACTAATATTTATTTCAGTTTTTATTCCTAGACTAGCTTATGATTGAAAGACCATCCTTGCAATAATTGAATCGTCTTACCTTCATTTTGAATTTGAAGCTAAAACATGATTGATTTCCTACCTCTATCCGTCTTTCCTAGGCTTCACTATAAATTTGTACATTGTATTGTTATCTCCTTGTATTTAAAGTCAAACGATGTATTCATTATGAACATTCAAGATTTGTGAGCAATATTCCAGTATCAGTCACATTACATACTTCAATCGTTGCACGAAGAAGAATCTATTTCTACACAAGCATCCTAGGATTATAAGCATGATTGAAGGTTATTATTTTCTCATCCCTTATGCATGTTGTAGTTGTTTTATTTTACAACTAAGCCTTGTATTGTTAATTATTCTTATTTCAATAAAAAATTATTTCAACATAATTTTGAGGGTTGACCTAGGAGAACATGTTGTCCTATGACATTCTAACAACTCCACAAAGGTATTTAAAAATATCGGTAGTCCATAAAAATAAGGAATTGCAGAGGAAATGAAGAGTGATAGGTAAATTAAAGAACACAAGTTTTCAAATTACATGAAACAAGTTTGTGGTTCTAAAACAAGTTTGAGGCCTGGATTTCATCTTGATCCCCAAATTCATCCTTGCTCTAAGTGTCAACTAAATATTTAGATTATTTCATGATTACCTATTTGTCAATTACTATTCCTAAAATAAATGCATATCAAATGCAAATTTGCATTAGTATATGTGCATTCATTAATTACAAAGTTGTATAGCTATTAGTATTTGAATTTCTAGCATTTAAATTATCAACACATTGTTTTGTATTCTAACATTTTTATTAATTAGTCTATGTTGGTTTTCTTATTTGTGTGAATTTTATTAAAATAAATTGGACTAAGCTTAGGGAAAGTCTATTTTCCTTTCCAAGTGTATAGCTAGCATAAATATCTTAAATACATCTACCTAAAATATCCATAGAGATATTGGTATTGAGTCACCTATATGTGTGTAATGGATAGGTAAGTGGTATAAGATAAGTGACTTGGTATTGAACAATAAATAACTCTAATGGAACTAGTCAAAGGAGAAAATTGGGTATAACAACAAATTTATAAAAAAATGCTAATGATAGATGCATTTAGATTAAGTCATTGAATGTGCAATCTTATGTAAGAAACATGATAAGAAGTAACAAGCAATCCAACTAGAATGAAGAATATATTATCCTTTATGATGCAGAGGTAAGGTAAATAAGATAAAAAAAACTCTAAATTAACCAATACTTCAATACCCAAAACATACAAAATGGGTGGCTTTCCCTTACAGGCCTTCAACTAGCTAATAGCCTTATAAATGGTATCTTTTCTTCATAACTTTCCAGGAAAACGTGATAATGAAGATGTAAAATTAGTTTCTGATACCCATTTGGGTTTTATTTAACATATCTCAAAACCAAGGTAGGTTGTTTTGTACAGAACCCCTCAAAAATTGACTCTCCTTATACCAATTAGGCCTAAACTTTTGCAATTCATGAAGAAATCAGACGAACAGTCACTCATAACTTATGCATAACACATAATGAACAAACTATCTTCAGTTGAGCTGTATATAACCTAGTTAAATACTTTTCCTGAAGTTTTTATAAAGATCCAATGGTTAAAAAGGAATTTATGGAATTTTTCCGAAGACTAGGAACTCTAGGTAGGGTTCAGACCTGCACTCACCAAAATTGCATTATCTTGCACAAAACTTAATAAAATTGAATGAAAACAAAATAAAATGAAATTTAGCTCATTTATATTTCCAACTGTATAAGATTTAGATCTTTATCATTCCGTACCAGGCCATACCAAACAAAATAGCAGACTATTTGTAGAAAAAAGAAAAAACACAAAAAACTAGTATGCAATGGATTCAAAACAAGTTTTCTTCCATTCCCAAACTTCTTCCACACATGAGTTCAAATTGGGAGGCCATATTTATGCCTTTTCAACCAATTCCCACTTTCACAACCAACCAACTTCCCTTATTTACAACTTATGACTCGTCATATTCCCATTCTTGTATTTTTTCAATTTTACAAGTTGACATCATTTACAAGATTTGACAACTTTCAGAAAATACGCCCTAATGACCTATCATGAATCAAAATATATATAAATGGTCTTCAAATGACCTCATTACATGATCAAAACCTATAACTCAACCTAAAATAACAAGATGGCCTCATTGAGGCATATAGTCTATTTGGTGCTCCTACACTTTATTTATTGGTATTTTGTGAATGTGAAAATAATTTTAAAGGCAATTGCAAGAAAATGGGTTCCCATGATCAAGTGGTGAGAAAAAAATAACTTAATTTTAAAAAATAAACTAAATTACAACCAAACTAGGAGAAATGATGTGACTAACCTTATTAATTAGTAAACTATTTTATAAAATACACAATGATATGTCATTATATAATAGATTTTCAACTAAACCTTCAATAATATGTTTCTAAGTGTCATGAACATATAATATTATCTTAATATGGACAAGGTCATGCTAGGTATTAGATCTATAAGGTTCCGTTAAGCATAGTCACATGAAGAAAAATGGTCATGCGAAAAAAAAAATTTGGAGTCAAATTTGATTTTACTAGTAAAGGTTCATATGTTGCCCATGTGCAAGTCACACAAAATGTAGAGAGATTGATGATGAGTTGTACATGCTATTACTGAAGACAAAATATGATCTCCCAAAGTTCCATAATGCAATCAAAGAGTGTTTATAAGACTATCTTGTGATAATTTGTCTTAAGTTGTTAAAATTGATGCATGTACAGATGTTTGTGAATCCATTATACTAGAGTATCTCAGCCATGTGTAGAATAATAGTCCTATGTGTTCCATACAAAACAATATTGGATCATCAGACAAGCTTATCTCAAGACAATGCATAGAAGATAAAATTGAATGGAATTACAAATATGTCAACAATACATTAAGAAAATTCTCTATAAATTTATCTTAATGGTATTTCATAGGATATATGTTCTATTTGATTATACATTTTTGTGTCATTTCTTTTCTAAAATCATTTTTTATCATAGCCTCTGTGTTTCTCTTTGCATACATGAGTGTAGGAATTTACCCTGTATTGATTATTTTTATTTGATATCAAATCTTGGCTATCTTTGATTCCTTGGTAAGGACATAATGGTTAGAGATTGATAGATTTGCATACAAGAATTTTAAGCTATGTAACTTTAAAATGGATGACTTACTCATACATAAATATCTATGGGTTGTAGTCTCTAGAAGTAAACCTATATCTATGAAAGATTAAGATTTGATAATGTTTGATTAAGAATATTGAAGCCTAAATTATATTATTTTGGTAAATTCAATGTTCCTATTTTTTTCTAAAGGGCCCATCACTTAATCCCTTTAGAAGATGTTGAGTAACTTATACTAGGTTGAATTCGTGTTGAATAAATTTGGAAGAGTTTGTATTACTTTAAGATGGGTGATGGTAATTTTTTCCAATCATCTAATTGATTTAAATATTAGTGTGACTCGATTGAATTCTCTAGATGATAAAATAGACGATCAAGATCAAATTATTATACTCTTGTGTTCTTATTTAAATTCTTAAGATAACCTAGTGATGCTATTTGGGTTTTATAGCCACCAAACTAATGCTTGATTAAGTGAAGGATGCTAAACTCTTAGAAGACTTTGGATATAATACTTCTAATTTTCATGCAAGATCATGTTGGTATTACAATAAGTTTGTTGGTATGAGGATATTGAGAAGGTTGTTGGAGATTGATGATATAATTGATAAAGGATATTTATTGTCTTAATATTATTATTTTGTCATTGATGTCAAGCAATTGATTTTCTGATTCAGTATGATGTTGCCATATCTTAAAGAGTATGTTTTGATGAGTATAAAGATGTCGGTAAGTGACACAGAAAGAATGTGAAAGTGAAGGGGAGTAATAAGTTATTCAATGGGCAACTATTACCGAGTTAGACAGTGATGAGATTATGATGTTTTGATTGTTTTGATATCCTATATATGTGTATTCGAAGATTGAATAAAAAAGGAGAAAAGATTTCATGTAACAGAATGATTAAAGGTTTGATACTAATTCTATTTTACCGAGCAAGGAGCTAGTCGGTAAACACCAAGGTTATCAGTGTCGATTAAAGAAGAAAGAAGTTACCGAGTAAAGTTCAGTATTTACCGAGTATCAACCGAGCAGTAACAGAATGCATTGGATGAATAAATACATTATTAAATGAAGGATGCCAATGAGTTGGAGATTTATAGAAGATTGGAATGTCATGCAAGAAGTTTGTTAAGGATCAAAGGTAATAAAAATTCAAGAGTTAAGATCTACCACGCAGATTGAATGGTCATAACCGAGCACAAGTACCAAGGAAGGAATAGAAGTTTCAAGGCAAGATAAAACATTTTTTAGTTTGAAAGATTCAATGAACCTAGTCAAGTTTGATGATCTGATGGCTAAGATTAATCATGGGAAATGTGATTAAGGAGATTAAGCAGTTAGTAATTGCTTATAAATAAGGAAAAGTTGATGAACAAAGTATGCGGGCAAATAGAAGAGCAGTGATACTGCAAAGGTGATTACCGAGTACAGAAGATTGAAGATCTGATTGAAGAACAAATTGAGAAGCCCATAAAGGAGGAAGATAAGTCTTATCACAAGATTATTTTGAGCACATAGAATCTGCTTTAACATTTCAGATGCGAAGTTGCAGATATATTTTATTACTGTTATTTATTTTTGTAAGTGACAGGAAATCTCTTAACCGATGGACCTAACAATCTTATTTGTAAATCCTCTAGCAAGGTAACATTCTGAATGAGTGTTTGAAATCCTTTGACAAGGTCACTTCTAACAAAGTGCAAGATTCTAATAAATCTAAGGGAAATCCCTTTACCGGGTCACATCTAGCAATGTGTTTATGTAATCTTTAACAGGATTGGCTTTTAACCGAGCATACTCTAGAAGAGTATATTTTATTTGTGGATCTAAAATCCCACAATGGTTTTTCCCTATTTGGGTTTCCACGTTAAATCTGTTGTTAAATGTGTTTTGATGTTTCAAGTTTATCAGTTTATGAGTTTGAATGATTTACAGTCATAGTTGCATATCAAGTAAATTCTACCGAGGTTGAATCTGATGAATATGTTGTATTGTGAGTTTATTTGATTCACCCCTCCCCCCCCCCTCGCATCTAACTAACAATTGGTATCAGAACTGGAACTCTGAAAGAAAAGTTTAAAGGAACTTGAGGCAAGATCCGAAGATGTATAAAAGGGATGCACCAAAGTTGAATAAGTCAAGTTTCTCCACATGGCAGAAAAGGATGAAGCTGCACTTATCAGGAATTGGAGAATATGCAACATATTATCTGGAGAATGATTACACTGCACCTAGCACCTACCCGATGACAATGGAAGAGATAAAGGCAAAGCAAGAACATATTCAAGCAATGATTGAAATAACATTAGCATTGACCGACTCAGAGTTTAATGATCTACAAGGTTGTAATGATGCCAAAGCTATGTGGAATAAGCTTATATCTGTGTATAGTGGTGATGAGCATGTTCAAAGAGAAAAAGTAGACAACCTAAGTGGACAACTTGAATCCATGAGAATGAATGAAGGAGATAACATAATCCAATACAGTACAGGGTTAAAGGAAACTGTCAATCAAATCAAAGGAGCAGGAGGAACTATTGAAGAAAAGGATGTGACAAGTAAGTTGTTGCAAACACTTCTACCTGCTTATGCCTTTCAAGTCTCTGCAATTAATGAATTAAGGTTTGTACCAAACATGTCAGTCTCTTTGGATGCTACTATCGGTAAGCTACATGCTTTTGAGTTAAGTAATTTTGATAATAGTGGGTCTTCGGTTAACAAAGTTGAATCTGCATTCAGTTCTTTTCATCTTGGTGAATGTGATGATTACAATGATAGAATGTATAAGTATGTTGAAGGAAATCACAGTGGAGCAAGTGAGAGATTTCGCAAAAACATGGAAGAAGTACACAAACTATATGAGGAAATGAGAAAGCAAGAAGAGTTTGAAGCATTATTGGCCAAAAGGTTACCGAGAGGCAAAGGTAAGTATAAAGGAAAGTTACCTTTAAAATGTTTTAACTGTGATAAAATTGGACATATGGCTTCAAACTGTCCTGATAAAGAATCTAGTGAAAAGAGAGAATGTCGAGATGACAGACAGAAAGACAACCAATACAGAGGGCACCAAGATTTCAGAAGGAGAGATAGAAAGACATGCCTAGTAGCTGATGAGGAATCCAATGATGATAAATTTGATGGGACTGAGACAGAGGAAGTTGTATATGTGGCTATCAAAGATGGATCAGATGAAGAAAGGTATGAATAAAAATCCTTAATATCACACATAAATAATAATTATTCTTGGATCATAGATAGTGGATGCTCACACCACATGACAGGTGATAAACACAAGTTTGTTAATTTAGAAGATTATGATGGAGGTTATGTAAGATTTGGTAATGATGCACCATGTCCTGTGAAATGTAAAGGATCTATCACACTTCTTGACAATGCTAAATGTGATGTTGTATATTGGGTTGAAGGTCTGAAATACAATTTGTTGAGTGTAGCACAGCTAAACAATACAGGATACCGAATAGAATTTCAAAAAGGAATTGTCAAAGTTCATGACA
This sequence comes from Cryptomeria japonica, assembly GCF_030272615.1. Taxonomy (NCBI): domain Eukaryota; kingdom Viridiplantae; phylum Streptophyta; class Pinopsida; order Cupressales; family Cupressaceae; genus Cryptomeria; species Cryptomeria japonica. Next base: position 415,890,182 of record NC_081407.1, on the reverse strand, counting down.
AACATGGAAAGTTGGCTGCTACCGGGAGTCAAACAAGAGGCAATACATTTCATCTTGACTCAACTCGGAACAATTGTTTGTATGCAAAAATAGAAGATACCTGGTTATGGCATAAAAGGTTTTGTCATGTAAATTTTGATAACCTGATCAAAATAAGTAAGAAGCACCCAGTAAGAGGTCTACCAAGCTTGGGAAAACCTGAGAATGCAATATGTTGAGGATGCCAAATGGGTAAGATGACAAAATCAAGCTTTACAAGTAAGTCTTACACTTCTAAAGGAATTTTAGATCTTGTGCACAGTGATATTTGTGGTCCTATGAAAGTTCAAAGTTATTATAGTGATAAATACTTCATATTATTTGTGGATGATTACTCAAGGATGATGTCAATTATGTTTTTAAAAGAGAAATCGGAAGCCTTTCAAATGTTCAAATGGTATAAGGCAAGAGTTGAAAAAGAAATAGGAAGACAGTTGAAATGTCTAAGATCTGATAGAGGAGGAGAATTCATTTCAGATGAATTTAACTTATTTTGCAATGATCATGGTATAAAGAGACAAGTATCTGCACCGAGAACACCACAACAAAATGGGATAGCTGAAAGAAGAAACAGATCAATTGTAGATTGTGCCAGAACTTTGATGATAGAAAAGAGAGTGCCTCAAATATTTTGGAGAGAAGCAATAAGCACTGCAGTTTACACCTTGAACCGAGTACAACTGAAGAAAGGAACTATGAAGACACTGTATGAAATCTGGTATGACAAGAAACCAAATGTAAGTTATTTTAAAATATTTGGAAGTAGATGTTATGTTCATAAAGATGACAGAAATGGAAAATTTGATCAGAAAAGCGAGGAAGGAACATTTCTTGGTTATTCCTCTAGAAGTAAAGCATTTAAATGTCTGATCAAATCATCTAACAAAATAGTGGAAAGTGCAAATGTGAAAATTGATGAATTTGCGGAAAGGAATGATGAAGGAAACTCCAAAGAACTAGAAGATTATGAAGAGTTTGTATATGTACAACTGAGAAGTTTTACCGAGAAAGCCGATGAAGAAAATACTCAGTTACCGAGTGATGAAGAAGATCATACAGAGCCTACCGAGCATATATTAGCAAAATATGTCAGAAGAAATCATGCATCAAGTCAGGTTATAGGAGATAAGGATGATCCAGTGATGACAAGGAACAAACTAAGAAAGAACACATGTCTAATATCCGAGTTTGAACCGAGGATAGTAAAAGAGGCATTAAGCAATGAAGATTGGGTGAATGCTATGACAGAAGAGATTGAACAAATCAAGAAAAATGAAACATGGACACTGTTCCCAAGACCAAAAGAGAAAAATGTAATCGGTACAAAGTGGATTTTTAGAAATAAGCTAAATGAAAAAGGTGAGGTCATTCAAAATAAAGCAAGGCTAGTTTGCAAAGGTTATGCTCAAGAAGAAAGAATAGACTATGGTGAGACTTTTGCACCTGTGGCAAGACTTGAGGGAGTGAGAACATTGTTGGCATATGTTGCTTACAAAAATTTCAAGGTATATCAAATGGATGTTAAATCTACATTTTTGAATGGTATACTAGAAGAAGAAGTTTATATTGAACAGCCTGAAGGATTTATTGAAGAGAAGGATAAAGATCAGGTATGTAAGTTGAACAAAGCTTTATATGGCCTAAAGCAAGCACCTAGAGCATGGTATGAAAGGTTGCACTCTTACTTAATCAAGATTGGATTTATGAGGACTAGTGAAAATAGCAACATGTATATGAAGAATGATGAGGATAATGGAATACTGATTTCAGCCATATTCGTTGATGATATTATCTTTTGTGGAAATGATTCTTTATGTAAGAACTTTGGAAATGAAATGTGCAAAGAATTTGAGATGTCATTAATCGGTGAAATAAAGCATTTTATAGGTTTACAGATACTACAAATAAAAAATGGGATTTTCATTACTCAATCCAAGTATATAAAGGAAATCTTGAAGAAATTTGGAATGGAGGATTCTAAACATGTAAGTACTCCTATGACTACTAATTGTAAACTATCAAAGAATGATGAATCTGCATCTGTTGATGAGACACTTTATTGATCTATGATTGGAAAGTTACAATATGTAGTTCATAGCATACCTGATATAGCATATGCAGTAGGCATAACTGCAAGATTTTCTGCAGATCCCAAAGAAACCCATATGACAGCAATCAAGAGAATTTTCAAATACTTAAGAGGCACTGAATATTATGGTTTACTATATAAAAAAGAGGAATGATTTTGACTTAAAAGTCTATACTGATGTTGATTGGGCAGGAAATATTGATGAAAGGAAAAGTACAAGCGGTGGAGCTTTCTTTTTGGGAGAAAGACTAGTGAGTTGGCTTAGCAAGAAACAAGGATGCATTTCACAGTCAACAGCTGAAGTTGACTATGTCATTGCAGCATTGAATTATACCAATATAACATGGATCAAACAGCTATTGGAAGGTATGAATGAGATAGTTACCGAGCCAGTAACTATATTTTGTGATAATACAAGTGCTATTAACATTTCAAAAAATCTAGTAATGCACTCTAAGACAAAGCACATCTCTATAAAGTATCATTATCTAAGAGAAGAAGTTCAAGAAAAGAAAGTTGTGCTCGAATATGTTAGCACAAAGGAACAAATAACAGACATCTTCACAAAGCCACTACTAAGGGACACTTTTGAGTATCTCAGAAGTAAGTTAGGGGTCCTACCCCTATCTAGTACTCACTGATAGAGTTCGGTGAAAGCATCAATTCTATGACTCTACAGGATACTATTTGTGAGTTGATGCTGATTTACAGACTTTAGGATGTTGTCTAAAGTTGTGCAGGAAATAGTGAATGAAGACAAGATGCTCTGACCAAGAGTAAGATGATATATTTGTATATGTTTTAAATAGCAAGGAAATTACTTCACAGGGGAAGTAATCATGGATTAGTTTTACTTTTGGCATTGTTGTCAAAGGGGGAGAAGACTAATGACAGGGGGAGAAGATTACAGGAGAAGTTTACAGCTCAAGGATAACAGGAGAAGAATAACAGCAGTCTGAATCAATTGGAATAAATCAAGTTGGTATTGCCATCAATGCCAAAGGGGGAGATTGTTGGCATTACAATAAGTTTGTTGGTATGAGGATATTGAGAAGGTTGTTGGAGATTGTTGATATAATTGATAAAGGATATTTACTATCTTAATATTATTATTTTGTCATTGATGTCAAGCAATTGATTTTCTGATTCAGTATGATGTTGCCATATCTTAAAGAGTATATTCTGATGAGTATAAAGATGTCGGTAAGTGACACAGAAAGAATGTGAAAATGAAGGGGAGTAATAAGTTATTCATTGGGCAACTATTACCGAGTTAGACAGTGATGAGATTATGATATTTTGATTGTTTTGATATCCTATATATGTGTATTCGAAGACTGAATAAAAAAGGAGAAAAGATTTCATGTAATAGAATGAGTAAAGGTTTGATACTAATTCTATTTTACCGAGCAAGGAGCTAGTCGGTAAACACCAAGGTTATCAATGTCGATTAAAGAAGAAAGAAGTTACCGAGTAAAGTTCAGTATTTACCGGGTATCAACCGAGCAGTAACAGAATGCACTGGATGAATAAATACATTATTAAATGAAGGATGCCAATGAGATGGAGATTTATAGAAGATTGGAATGTCGTGCAAGAAGTTTGTTAAGGATCAATGGCAATGAAAATCCAAGAGTTAAGATCTACAACATAGATTGAACGGTCATAACCGAGCACAAGTACCAAGGAAGGAATACAAGTTTCAAGGCAAGATAAAACATTTTTTAGTTCGAAAGATTCAATGAACCTAGTCAAGTTTGATGATTTGATGGCTAAGATTAATCATGGGAAATGTGATTAAAGAGATTAAGCGGTTAGGAATTGCTTATAAATAAGGAAAATTTGATGAACAAAGTATGCGAGCAAATAGAAGAGTAGTGATACTGCAAAGGTGATTACTGAGTACAGAAGATTGAAGATCTGATTGAAGAACAAATTAAGAAGCCCAGCAAGGAGGAAGATAAGTCTTATGACAAGATTATTTTGAGCACATAGAGTCTTCTTTAACATTTCAGTTGTGAAGTTGCAGATATATTTTATTACTATTATTTATTTCTGTAAGTGACAGGAAATCTCTTAACCGAGTGGACCTAACTGCCTTATTTGTAAATCCTCTAGCAACGTAACATTCTGAATGAGTGTTTGAAATCCTTTGACAAGGTCACTTCTAAAAAAGTGCAAGATTTTGATAAATCTGAGGGAAATCCCTTTACCGGGTCACATCTAGCAATGTGTTTATGTAATCTTTAACAAGATTGGCTTTTAACCGAGCATACTCTAGAAGAGTATATTTTATTTGTGGGTCTGAAATCCCATAGTGGTTTTTCCCTATTTGGGTTTCCACATTAAATCTAGTGTTAAATCTGTTTTGATGTTTCAAGTTTATCAGTTTATGAGTTTGAATGATTTACAGTCATAGTTGCATATCAAGTAAATTCTACCGAGGTTGAATCTGATGAATATGTTGTATTGTGAGTTTATCTGATTCACCCCCCCCCCCTCTCATCTAACTAACAAATCAAAGGAAAAATAAATTAAAAATAATAACAAGAAGGGTCATAAGTTAAATTTTACAAGCATATCTAAGCCATCTAGTAGGCATAAAGTTAACTGTTGGAACAATGAAAAATAAGCCACATAAAATAAAGATATAAGAAGAATGAGAATAAATGATTGCATGATGATTCAGATTTAAGGACTTCTCAAGATGGAAATGGTGGTGTATTTTTTACATCCTTTGCTACACATTCATGTGAGGATGCATGGATAATCAAATTCAAAGATTCTTTCCATGTGACTCTCCAAAGTGATTGATTTTCTAAATATGAGGGATTCAATGGCAAAAAAATTTACTTTGGTAACAAATATTTCCTTACTATTATTATTTGTGGTAGGATTAACACCAAATTTTGTTATAATAGAATCAAATTTATCTTAGGAGTTATGCATATCTTGATTTTGGCATAAAACCTATTATTTGTCAATAAGATGAACCATATGCATATGCATGTAGCCTTTAATAAGGAAGGGTGAAAGGTGCATTGTGGAACTATGGTTCTTACAAATGGATTTTTAGTTGGGACATTTTTTATGGTTCTTACAAATATAACAGTGTAGGTGTACCTATGGTTAGACCTATAGCATCTTCACCTTTGATATATTTGACATCAAAACCTACATTACATAGTGTTGGATCACTAGGATGTGAAGTTAGGGATCCTAACATTAGACAATAACTTAAATCTCAAGAATATTATGTTGTGGGATGAATTTAGGGGATATAATGGTGAAAAATATCTTAGGAAATTGAAAAACAAAAATCCTGTGAAGTAGTGGATTGATTGTTCCCTTGATTTTGACTTTTGTGAACATTATATCCATGGAAAGTAAAATCATGGTTAGTTTTATTTGAGCTCTTATATTTTTGTAAGGATTTTGGATCTTATTAAATTTAGTTTTTTGGTCTACCTAATATAGTGTTTCTTATGAAATTCCTATTATGTTTGTTTTATTGATGATTTCTCTAAGAGGACATGATTCTTTTTTCTCAAGAACAAATTCGAGACCTTAAATAAATTCAAATACTTTAATGTAAATGTGGATATTTAGATGGAGAGGAAGATCAAGGTGTTGAGAGTGAATAATTGTGGAGAACTATATTTAGTAGAGTTCAATTATTCTATACCAATGTAATATTCTTGCTTGAAAAATATACAGCTTCATACAACCCTTAGCATAATAATGTCCCAAAGAGGATGAATATGATGTTGATGGAAATGGCTACGAAAATTCTCAATGCAATGTATTTAGATTATTATTGGAGGAAAACATGGCTAGCATGACTTCCTATTTGATAAATAGATACCCTACATCAACTCTTCTTGGAAAAATCCCACAGGAAGTTTGGATAAATAAGAAGCCCTCACTTTATCATATCCAAGTTTTTTATTGTGAGGCATATGTTCATGTGCATAAGGAGAAGAGGTCTATGTTAAATTATAAAGGTATTATGTGTATTTTCATTGACTATAATAATAATTGTATGAAGGGATAAAAATATTTAGGATACTACAACTTAAAAAAAAATATACAACAAAAATATGATCCTCCTAGAGATTAGGCCTTATTTTACAGTTAAGCCACCACAAGAGAGTGTGAAGTCTATAATGTGACTTTAGACAAATAATGAGGTTGTTAAACTAGAGGCTAAACAAGATGGATTAGTTAATGAGGCTAGTAATAATAACTTAGAGGAGGGCTAAATTACACCATACCTTGTGAGGAGATACACTTAATAGAGTAGGAAACTAGAGGTATAGCTCAATATATTTTATATTTTTTTGTTTGCTAATGTTGATGATAGTAGAACTATGAGGGAGATAATGGAAATGAATGATAGTGAGTCCCAAAAACCACATAGATGAGGAGATGACAATGATAAATAAGAAGAACACATGGGACTTGGGTCAATTGTTGAATGAATGGAAACCTATTGATTGTAAATGGTTATTCACAAATAAATTCAATTTTAAGGTTAAAGGTGAGTTGCTAGGGGATATTCCAAGGTAAAGGGAATACATTTCAATGAGATCTATTCTCTATTTGTAAATATTTCATCCAATCAATTCATATGATCTATTATTGATGCATATGACCTTGAGAAAATATGTGCAAATATAGTTTTTTACATGGTGACCTAGAGGAAGATATCTACATGAAACACCATAAAATTATGTGATAAATGATAAGGAATTATTAGTTTGAAAGTTAAATAATTTTTTGTATGGTCTTAAATCCACCCAAAATGTAGTTTGATTCTTATTATTTAAGGTTGTAATATGTGATTTCCAAATCTAAGCACTATGTTTAATATAAGAAAATGATGAGCAATTTATTTCTATAACTTTATATGTTAATATTTGGCAATGGTAAGGGTATGATTAGGTAATTAAAATTATTGAAATCTTTAGTTTTTTCAAAAATTAAGAAAAACTATTCTGGGGCCACTAAGTTTATCTTAGGGATGGAGATAGGATGAGATAGATCTAATAGAAATTTGGTTGACCTATAATAAGTTTGTTGACTCTATTTTATGTAATTTTAATATTATTACACACCAATGAGTGTTCCTATTTGAATAAAAATAAATTTATCAATTTAGTAGTGTGATATTACTCTGGTGAGATGGAGTACATAACTTGTGTTCCTTATGCTAATGTGGTTGAGATTCATATGCATGTTTTGATTTGCATTAGACTAGATATTGCACAAGTAATGGGAACCTTGAGCTAGTTTATGGATAATCCTAGTAGGAATCACTAGGCAACAATGGAGAGAGTGTTCAAATATTTGTGCGGTGTTCTAGATTCCTCTAGGTTTTTATTATGGAAGACACTTAGAGCATGCATGTGGTAGTGTCAATGATGTTGTAGATCACTTAGAGAATTTAGTTGAGATTTAAGGTTTCTAAACTTAGATTTAGCGAGAGGTGTGGATAGCAAAAAGTGTTAATAGTAGCTAGCTTTTATCCTATTCAATGTTGCAATTAGTTGGATGAGTAAGTGGCGACTTGTATTTTCTCTTTCCACTACAAGGTCATAGTACATGGTAACTACTCATGGTTGTAAGAAGTGATTTTGGATTAATGGTTGCATTTGAATGGGTTGAGTATGAGAGCAATGCAAATTGGTTATGACACTGTAAGAGTGAGCATTGTTAGTTTCATGAGCTATCTAACTTTTATGTATGAACAAAGAATATTGAGGTTTAGTATCATTTTGTTTGATATGTTGGAGGATAGGTGGGTTATGCTAAATAAGTTTGATTCTCTGGTGAATGTGACAAATGCTTTGATGAAGCAAGTGCATATAAGTAATTTTAAAATGATGGTATAAGTATATGGGAATCAAAGCTCTCATTAGATAATTCATGGATTGTTGGTTATTCCTGTAATGCCCACCAAAATAACCTAGAGAAATATATTAACTAACATTTAAAAAGAGGTAAAAAAATATTTAAAACATCTACTAATACAACACATTAAACTATCATTACTCAAAAGCATTGTTTAACATCTACAAGATTACATAAAATATCATAACAATTACATAACATCAGAATTATGCAAGCAGAATATACAACATGTACCATTCCCTAAGGTACTTCAACGTCATCACATAAATAACTGTAACATGTAAACACATCAACATCTATGATAGCATTTAACATTCTTTACATTCATTTCCCAATCAAGATCACTTTCCTTCTCAACATGTGAATCATTATTCAACAAATGCATATCCTATCATATCCCCATTATCTATTTGATTCATTTTAAAACACCAAACCAAATGTTCCTAATCCCTTTCCAAATAATTTAACATGTCAAGTTATCATGAATTCCCATTTAGGCATTAAATAATACGATCTGGTTCACTTCCTTAAGTAAAACCATACATCCTACAAGCTACTCATTCCTATCCATATTGTAAAGATGTCCATGAACCAAGAATAACATCATTTCCATAAAGAGCATTCATTTAATGCCAACACACACACATCGCTCAATCATTTGGTCCCTTCCAATCTAGAATTACATACATAATGAATATCCATTTACAGCATAGTAATTTATAATGATTTCAACAATCATATTTTATTACAATACAACATGATCCCAATACACTACAAATCCTATTACATATGATTACAAGATACTATTACATATTTATCCTTTACAATTACACCTTCCTCATGATACAAGATACATAATCTTAATTTCCAATACATAGAATATACTCCAAGAATCCATCTACATGAAGAGAAAATATGAATCCACATCCATGCACAAGAGCATCCAACGAAGAACGTCCCAATGAAAGAAGGCATTAAACCACCCAACCATGTGGAACCATAAGGAACCACCCCCCGTGCTAGGAGATGACACAAGATCCCACTCACACTCTAGATCTAGGATGACACCTAACAACCAAATAAATGACCAACACAAAGAAACAACATAAAATCTCCAATCACAAATCCTCCAAAGGCAACACATCAAATCGAGGCTCAAGGCACTAGGACCTACATGTAGGGAAAAGAGTGTCATCACATGTGACAAATGGGAACTTGGGCACTTGTCCCAGCCATCTTAGATTCATATGCAGAGCCATCTCAACCTCTATGGAGTAAGGGAGATTAGCTTACTTGGGTTACCAAGGCCTTCCCAATCCTACTCCGGATCAATACCACTGAGCAAGGCAATGGGGCCACCAATCCTTTTCTTATCTTATTAAGATGAGCTATTCTACCCAACCCCAAGAATTATTAATTATATTATCACTTGATTACAAAGCATAAACTCACAATGAGATATTTCGGCAATCTAGACTCTGATTAACCTAGTCATCTACTCCACACAATCCTAGTCACTCACTTGGAAGCCCACTCCCCCCTAGCATGCACTCAGACCTTAGGGTTACACAAACATCACATAACAAAAAATATCACATCATGACCAAGGGCTCACAACAAGTCGAGACCGGGTAAACCAAGGTTCCAATTCAAGCCATTACCACAATATGCAACATAACAGCCTCTTAGGCGAAAGAAAGAGTCCATCATATAAGAATATAACCAATGAGCCCGGTTCCAAATAATCACATATAAAATAAATCAATTAATAAGCCAAATATAATCCAAATCAATCAATAATCAAACAATAAATCAATCCTGTAACAACTCAAGAATTAGGAACAACCTCTAGAATCTCAAAAATCTAACACAAAAAGCTCAAAAATCTCAAAACTGACTCATATGACCTTTCTTTTTGTGCATATGACATTTCTTTTCGCGCATATGATACATACTTTAGTGCATATGACTATGAGATTAGTGCTTATGACAAAATAGCACATATGATATCCAGAATTGTGCATATGACTCCCAAAATTACACATATGACTCATGAATTAGCACATGTGACTCTTGAATTAGCGCATATGACTTAGAGAGCTAAAAACTCGAAAAGACGGAAACATAGATTTACGACTTGACTTAGAAAATTTGCTAAGGCATAACCACGACTCAAAATCCACCCAGAAGTGACGCAAAGGCAAAAAGAAGCTAAGGAAAGACAAATAAATTTAAGACAAGATCAAAATAAATCAAACTTCCAAGGAAGGACTCCCGGCATCTCCAAAACAGAGAACTCAAAAAATAAACCTAAACATAATTTCCAAAGCAAAATGTAGGACTGAGAATAACAAATTCTTCATCAATCCAATTCAAAAAGCTCAATCAATCCACAAATTACTCATAAATTCCCACAGAATCTCTCAGAGACAAAATGCCATTCACGACAGAAAAACAATTAGAACAACAATATAAATAAATATTTCCCCCATAACCATATAATATAACCATATATATATATATATATATATATATATATATATATATATATATATATATATATATATATATATATATATATATATATATATATATATATATATATATATATAACTCTATTAATTTATTTCCAATAGTTCAACCCAAAGATTTCCCAAATACAAGCTTTCAGAAAACACAGTGCAAACACTCCTTCCTGGAAAATAAATTGCAAAGGCAAGATCAACCAACCTGGATAGTAGAAGTGATGGAAGAAATTTGAAGGAGTGCCCAAAACAAAATCCAAATACCACAAGCAAATCCAGCAACAAAAGCTCCAACCAAGAAATCAAATATAGAAAAAATCTCCAAGAAAGCTAACCTGACAAAATGCACAAGAAAGCCATTAAATAGAAAATCAAGCCAAAAAACATACAAATACATCGGTCAATCGAAATAAAATAAAATGTATTCCTTACCAACCCTTGTGCAAAAACAAGGGTAAAATATATCAAATATTATTTAAATAACTTACTCAATACTCATCCAATAGCAATATAGGGTAGGTAGTATAAATAGGAAATACAGTAATAGTAATATAATCAACCAATGCTAATAAAACCATGGGCACAATTAAATATAAAATCCCGTTAATAAAATAACCAAGGGTGTATAAATAAATACCCAATTAATATAAAAGCCACAACTTAATAATTCAATAAATAACAAATAATCCTTGATAGATAATAATGATATAAAGCCATTAATTAAATATAAATCCATAGGATAAATAATAATAATTCCCAAATAATAATCACACATTAATATTAAATATTTATATCAACTATTTATTTAATATATTATTATAAACTATGTAAATCCATTAATTTAATTTAACATTATTAAACTATATAAATCAATCAATTAATTAATAATTAAATTAATCAATATTCATAACACTTCAAAGCAACCCAACATAGGATAACTCAAGAGACCACTTGACACTAAACAACAACTCACACCAAGACACTAAATTGACAAGGGTAATCAACTTAAACCTAGAGTGTAGAATAGATTTTCATGTCATCTCCGATCAACTTGCCATTGGGGTAAGACATTCTCAAACCTATGAAGCCAGGTGGAGTCGATGTCTAGTACCTACAAACCTGTCAACACCAATACACGCACAACAACATATATAATAACATATATCATAAATGATCAAGCAAGTGAAGAGAATCACAACATCATGTCATGCTCGCAATGAGTGATATGACATCATCTCTATCACAAATGCAGAAGAAGACAGTCATGACAACTAAGCATTATCAAAATCATCATCATATCCAAGTTAATCATGAATTAGGGTTAGTACATCATAAGATACCATCAAATCATCATTAAGTAGACTAAGCTATATCAATATAATCCTTTGATGTACAAAAAGGCAAGATGAATCAAGGAGGGGCACTACAGTTCCCCTTTTCTCTTGCGAGGTAAATGCTAAGTGGGAGAATGTTAGGATTAGGTGTCATGCATCTTGCATATTCTATTTTTTATTAATTAGTATATCAAGCATGCCTTTGTGGAAAAGGGCATCCCACTTGATGTGACACGTATGCCATGTGTAGTTAGTACAATGATATGTGAGAATATTTAATGTAATGTAAGATGTATAAGATTATCTATGACAATATGAAATGCAAGATTCTATGCCACGTGTAAGAGGGAAGTTACATTCTACACTATGACAGATTTGACAAACTTGTGATTGATATATTTTTACTTTTTCATTTGCCTATGCTAGGGGTAACCTTATGTACCTTGATGATTATCTTCAATTTTACATGTTTTTCACACATATTATTGGATATGTCTTGCTTCTAACATGATGTCATCTATGGCATTTCTTATTTAGCTTTACATGATCTATATGCTTTCACACTTAGATTCTTCATATTACATTTATATTTTATGCATTATTTTCTCTCTCCAATTCCTTGCATTCATTGTATATAACTAATTGGAGGAAGCAATAATGTCACTATTATCTCTCTATTGAGATTTCAAAAAGCACATTATGCTAGACAAGTAGTCATATATATGGACAAGTGTTATCCATATCACAAGGCCATGCCTTAAATGTCATGCTACATTACTGATGCTACATTCAACAAAATATTTCAATATCACTTTCTGTATAAATAACATTCTACCCTTCACTTTCTCCTACTTTCACATTTTTTCTAGACACTTAAATAATATTAGTTTGTGTGTCTATTTCATTTATATAAAATATACTTAATCAAAATAAATATTATATATATGAAAAAAAATTAAAATGAAAACAACTACATTTATATATATATATATCATCTTTGTCTAAGTGTTTATGTTTACTTTTATACATGATTAAAGATGTTCATTTCCTTCTACCAATATTAACTATGAACTTTTCATTTACTTTTTCATTTCAAATGTGACAAAAACAGGATTCCAACTCAACACACGTATCTACAACAGATGTCATAACCATTTTTTTAATTTCTAAAAGAACATTGTTATTAAATATTTTAATGCCTCCTTTTACATTGCACCTCAAACTACAATTAAATATTTGAATCCGTTAAATAGACAAAGTTGTAAAGCTATTATTTCTTAGGGCGATTATGCTTGTATTCAGATGTTTGTATTTTCGTTTCTAGTGTTTTATTTAATGGCGTGGAAATAATTGTCTTGCAATGTGATCTGTGCAAAGCAAAACATGACAAACACATGCTTGATTCTAATGCTGAAATTTTATTGTCTATTTCATTTATAAAGAAATGTTTTAATATACATATATTGACAAATAAGATATTTTTATATAAAATTGATATTGATTATGTATCCCTATTCACATGTGTGCATCTTTATACATGTATTTTCTATTTGTTTGTCATAAACTTGTTTTTATGTACATATTTACATAGTAGTTTTTTTTTTTTCTTTTCTGTTTTTGTTTCTAGAGTAGTTTATGATTATAAGGCCATTCTTGCTATAATAGAATTATCTTATCTTATTCTAATGGTGAAATTTTTTTGTCTATTTCATTTATAGAGAAGTGTTTTAATATCCATATATTGACAAATAAAATATTTTATATAAAATTGATATTGATTAGGTATCCCTATTCACATATGTGTTCATCTTTATACATGTCTTTTCTATTTGTTTGTCATAAACTTGTTCTTATGTACGTATTTACATAGTAGATTTTTTATTTTCTTTTCTTTTCTTTTTTGTTTCTAGAGTAGTTTATGATTATAAGGTCATTATTGTTATAATAGAATTATCTTATCTTAATTTTAAATTTTAAGTTTTGTAATACAATTGAAGAGTGTTTACAAGGCTATCTTATGCTAAGTTGCTTGTGTAGATGTGTGTGAATCCCTTATACTAGATTGTCTTATCCATGCGTGTAGCATCATGATGGTATGTTCTACATGCAAAACAAGATTAACAACCTTGTCTTGAGCTAATAAACAAAAGCATGAGCCGCCTAAAATCACATTGAGAAATTTTTTTATCGAGTTTCTTCTATAGGCTTTTCCAAGGATATATGTTGGCCCATTTGATTGTACATTATTGTGATATTTATTTTCTAAAATTATTTTTGTTATGACTTCTTTCTATTTCTATTCTCATAGATGAGCGTAGGAAGCATTGCACTATCTTGATCATTTTTATTTGGTAGTAAATCTTGGCCAACTATGATTCCTTGGTATTATGTAAAAAGGATTTTTTGTACTAATCTATTTGAGTGAGATCCTATATGTCTTCCCTTATTGACTAATAATCTGGAGTAGCTAGGTCATGCACTTCGACTCAATGGATTGAATTACCATTTAGTAAGCAACTATCAACTATGAGAGATTACATTTAAATGGCAAATCAGAGACGTGTCTTCTTGGATGATGTTGGTACTATAATTGAAAGGGTTCTAGGAATTTCCAAAGAAGATAAGTATTACATTTTAACTTATTGAACTTAAAGGAAATTCATACAAAAAAGGACTTACAAAATTCTGCTACAATTATGTTATGGGCTATTGTTGTAGTCGCAAGTTTTGTAATTAACTCTCATCAATAGATGCTACATGTGGCAATTATAAACTACTCAACACTTAACTAATGATCTAATGTAATACATTGAAATGGTATTACTAACACTAACAATAGAGTTGCAACATTACCTCAAGTAGACACTTGCTTGGGTAGCTACACTCTTCTATATTGCAAGAATATCAAGAATATATATAGTATTCACACTTAGCTCAATACTATATATATTCATTGATATTCTTGCAATTTAGAAGAGTGTAGCTACCCAAGCAAGTGTCTACTTGAGGTAATGTTGCAACTCTATTGTTAGTATTAGTAATAGTATTTCAATGTATTACATTAGATCATTAGTTAAGTGTTGAGTACACACACGCACACACGCACACACACACACACACACACACACACACACACACATAAGCATAAACATACACATACACATACACATACACATGTGTATATGTATATGTATATGTATATGTATATGTATATGTATATGTATGTATGTGTATGTATGCATGTGCATGTGCATGTGCATGTGCATGTGCATGTGTATGTGTATGCACATGTATATGTATGTACATGTATATATGTATGTATATGTGTGTGTATGTGTATGTGTATGTGTATGTGTATGTGTATGTGTGTATGTTTATGTGTATGTGTATGTATATGTATATGGATGTGCATATGTGTGTGTTTATGTGTATGCATATGTGTATGTATGTGTGTGTGTATGTTTATGTGTATGTGTATGTATATGGATGTGCATATGTGTGTGTGTATGTGTATGTGTATGTGTATGTGTATGTGTATGTGTATGTGTATGTGTGTGTGTGTATGTGTATGTGTATGTGTATGTGTTTGTGTTTGTGTATGTGTATGTGTATGTGTATGTGTATGTGTATGTGTATGTGTATGTGTATGTGTATTCCTATGCAAAAAAAAAAGATGTAAATTATTTAAAATCATTGTTACAATTTTACTACAAATCATATATTATATAGACTAACTTAACTTATCAAATTAGACTCCTAGATTATAAATATTGGCTCATTCCTACAAAATAGGAAGATGATTATTTAACAAGAAAATTCAAAAGTAGAATCCTAATGTAATTTTTTTATCTATGATTGAAGGCCAAAATTGTTGGCATGTTCAAATAATTGGCATAATACACATATAGTAACTTGTTATCTGCCATCATCAACTATTGTGGAGTTTCTATTCGTTCTTTATGATAGGATTCATTAATAATTGATGCTCTGCAAAAAGGATTAGAAAATCTGTTTGATGGCAACACACACAAGAGCACAAGAAACAAACGTTAGTGTTACCAACAAAAGATTATCCTAAACAGGCATATCAAGAGAGATATTAAGCATGAAATAGAAAACATACAAACATAGAATAAAATAGCTAATCAAGATGCTCATAGTTGCTCCTCCCTTGTTCCTCTCCTCTCCAAGTCCCAAATGAGGGTAGCTCTCAGCTTTTAGCACTATCCATGGATGCCATATGGAGATTCAAGATGGTTGAATATGATAAGCAAATGCTATGCAAGTGTAGACAATGATGCTATGAGAAAGCTCTATGCTAATGCCAGTATAACAACAATACTCTAATGCTTCCTTCTTTCTTGCTTGAGGAGAAGGGTTCTATTTATAGAAGAAATGGGGAAATGAAGGGTTAAGATTGAATGGTTTAATCAAGGGCCAAGTTTGAAAGTTGGGGATCCATGTGCACAATTGGCACCAATAAAATGGTGACAAGTGTCAACATAGGATTGGGTTGAGAGAAGAGGTTGGAGGCATTAAAGGCCTGAGAAGACCTCATGGTTATCTAGAGGCTAAGGGTCAAGTCCAAATTAAGATTACCCACTGGATTAAGAGTTAATCCAAGGATAAACCTTTGTGCAAATGTTTAAGAGATAATCATGGTCAAAGCATTAATGGCCTGATGAGACCTTTGGGTTGGGTAGAGGTTGAGTCAAAACAAATGTTTTAACCATGTGGGAGGGTTTGAGGTAACCATTAATGGTTATTGGAGACTTTGGGGATTAAGTGGTTGAAGGTTGAAAGCCTTCAATGGTTATCAAAGACTTTGAGCCATTTAGTGGTTGAAGGTTGAAAGCCTTTAATGGTTATCAAAGACTTTGAGGGTTTGAGAAGTGACTTCCCTTTTGCTTAGGAATGTGACAAAGTTTAGAGAAGGGGTTAGGTTATTTAGAAGTGATTAGAAAATTCTAGAAGGGGTTTAGGCATGCAAGTGGATTTTGTAGGAAAATGCAAGTGGGAGAAATTTTAGTATTTTCAATTAAAATAAAATC
Organism: Cryptomeria japonica; assembly: GCF_030272615.1. Taxonomy (NCBI): domain Eukaryota; kingdom Viridiplantae; phylum Streptophyta; class Pinopsida; order Cupressales; family Cupressaceae; genus Cryptomeria; species Cryptomeria japonica. The sequence continues at coordinate 415,873,231 of NC_081407.1, read as the reverse complement.
ATTTATTTCAATTAAATGGTGTAATTTGTATTTGGATAAATATTCAAATAAATATTAATTTATTTAAATGAGAAAAAGAAAGATAAAGCATTAAAATGCTTGAAGACTTTGAGGGAAACCATTAAAGGCTTGAAGACTTTAAGGAAAACCATTAAAGTCTTTAGAAGATATTAGAAGGAAGCCATCAAGTTTGAAAACTTTAAGGGAAACCATTAAAGGTTTCAAGTGGGTGAGGATAAATAGGATTTTAAATAAATAATTTATTTAAAATAGTTGTGCAACTTGCTTTTGTAAGAAAATACAAGTGGGTGGAGGATAAAGGTGATTTAAATAAATTATTTATTTAAAATAATTGTGCAACTTGCTTTTGTAGGAAAATACAAGTGGGTGGAGGATAAAAGTGATTTAAATAAATTATTTATTTAAAATAATTGTGCAACTTGCATTTGTAGGAAAATACAAGTGGGTAGAGGATAAAGGTGATTTAAATAAATGTTAATTTATTTAAATGTGAGAGGTGGGATTTTGGGGGATTTAAATAAATATTAATTTATTTAAATGTGAGAGAAGATTTAATTAAACAAATATGATTTATTTATTTAATTAATGGTCTGAATTTGGTTAAGTGAATTAAATCAAATAAATTGAATAATTTATTTAATTAATAGGAGAAGAGGGTTAAGATGAATTAATTAAATATTAATTTAATTAATTATTAATTGATGGTTAAATAATCAAATAAATACTAAGTATTCATTTAATTAAGTGGACAGATTTATGTGACTACATTTGCCCCTCTTTGAGACAGTGCGGTTTATCGCGTCGTTTCAAAGAAAGAAAAATAGGTGTGAAGAAATGCCCCATAAAATGTAAATTTAATGGGTGGTATACCCCCTCGAGAGAGGGGCCGAATTTTTTTTTGAAAAATCGAGCGATCTCTCGAAAAAGAATGAAAAGTGGAGGGGATGTAGAATAGAAGAAATTAGAACTAATGATGAAAGAATGGGAGAAAATGGAGTGAATATGAAGAAATAACAAGCCAGTGGATACCCTGAGGTCATGCAAGAGATACATAGCAGATGTAGTGTGGGGTTTGGATTGATGCTATACAATTGATCAAAATTTGGTTAGACAATTTGGTGCAATCGGTTTAATTGCTCCAGTCAAGTCAAAGCGTGACAGTTGATGTCAGTTGGTCGCTTGGACATGATAAAGTCTGAGTAAGTGAATCAAAGTGACCTGATGTGACTTAGACAATTGATATAATTGCCCGATGAAGTCAAGGTATATGAAGCAAAATACTTGTTGAGACATAGACAATTGATGTAATTGTCCGTTGGATTGTGTTTGATTGGTTGATCAATTGATAGTGTATGCGTGTGATGGATGGTTGTGGGGAATCATGGTAGCCCCGTTGAGACTAGGTCATTATGATAAATGCCTATTGTAGTCTAGGTTTGCCATAATCGATTACCTGTTGAGACCCAAAGATACTTGATCAGAGTATCTGTTGATAGTCTAGGTGTGCGTGAGTTGATGTACCTATGCAGATAGAGTAACTTTCTTGACTTATTGGATGACTTAGGATAGGAAACACAATCCCTCCTATTTAGAGATGGATGGTGATGCACGTGGCGTGATTGGGTTGATTGAGAAATGATGTAGGATATGTGATGCTGATTATCGAGATGGGGAGGGTGAGGGGGGAGGTTCGATGTTAGATAGAAGAAATGGAGAACCTATGACTCATTCCTATGGAAGAAGAGGAAAATAGAGTATCCATTGTCATTACTATGTATGAATGATATGCAGCTATTTATGAATGTATGGATGGATGGAATGCAATATATACAAATGAGATGGAATGATGATCCATGGTGCTTTATTTTTCATCATTGAGCTTTAAAATGTTGTAAGAAAATACAAGCAACTTGACATAAAAATTCAAGATGACCAGAGTATTTCTTACATGGATTTTGATATAGCAAGTTAATACAAGCAACTTGATATAATGGATCAAGTTGACCTGAGTATTGCTTGCGGAACAGACAAGGATTATCTCCTTTCATGCATGACTTGGATCGTCCTCCTTGATCTTAGGCTGATCATATCCTGAGACAAGTGCATACCGTAATAAGAGATAAAACCTTTATCCAGTTTGGATGAGGTAGGAGGAACCAAAGAAAGAGAATTGTACCTGCAAACAAACAATATATACATAAAGAATAAAGAATATGGATCCTTGGTAATGATTCATGCTCATATGGTCGAGGTATACGCTGTAGTCAGCAAGCCGTAGTGATCTATGACTGTATTTTTTCCTATGATCACATAGCTTAGTGAACTTCCCACGTAGACACCATTAGTACATGCCCCAGAACTTCATCGGAATAATGTGTCGAAGATACACAAACAATGCCGTAGGAACCTGATATAAATTACTAGACCATAAATCAGCCAAGTATTTGATAGCATAAACAGAATTTTCTTGTCAAAGAAAATGTCATCTTGTCTTTGTTTTGGTAAGGAAGGATGCATCCTTGTTGAAGACAGTTTTGAGTGTTGATGTTGATTGTGTGGTCGATTGATAAGTGGTCATTTTGTGGAGTATATCACAATGTTTGTTTGGTATCTGTGCGGATGAGTATGTACAATGTGTTGCCATGTTTTTGTGTGATTTTCGATGGTTTTGATGTTTTTTGGATTTTGTGAGATAGTTTTAAATGAAGAACTTTAATGAATCATAATACAATGTAGAATCCACTTCCATCAATAGGTTAAGGGCATTGCCCCCAGTTTTAGACATGACTATGAAAAAGCGGGATGCAAGATGTATGGAGTACTATCATAATTGCAGAGGAATAAAAAGCCATGGTTGATGGATGGATGGATGTATGTATGAAGTAGATGTGATCGCAACAAGTCTGAAAGACAATGGAGCCATAGCCTTTACGAGTGGCACCTATTTTCCAGGTTTTCACCATCGTACTTACCCAAGGTGCCACCGAAGTGGTTGTTCACCATTTGGATGCATGATTTTTCTTTACTTTTTGAATGTTTTTGTATTTTCTTCAGGACATTTTTCTGAATGTTTTTGGTATTTTCTGGTATGCAGGGGAGCCTGATGCTTTGTTCAGCTTAGGTATAAAACCATTTGAGGTGCATGCTGTTAATTGGATCTGTGAGCGGTTCTCCTTCTGAAGTAGCCAACTGATATGCCTCGGATCCGAACACAACAGTGACAACATATGGGCCCAGCCAGTTTGATTCAAACTTGCCCTGATGTTCTCGGTTTGGTTGGTTGCAAGGATTCTCTCATAGAACAAGATCACCTACCTCAAATGTATGAGGTCTAACTCGGTGATTTTAGCTTCTGCTCATGCGCTGCTGATAGGCTTTGAGGTGATTGTATGCAGCTTCTCGTTTCTCATCAAGTAACTCTAAGTCCTGAAGACGGGATACTCTGTAGGCTTCGTCATCGATGAGATTGTGCAAGGAAACCCGTAATGATGGTATCTCGACCTCAATAGGCAAGATAGCTTCTGCACCATAGACCAATGAATAAGGAGTTGCACCTGTAGGGGTTCGAATGCTAGTTCGATATGCCCATAGCGCTGGATTTAGTTGAACATGCCAATCACGACCGGCATCATTGACTATCTTTTTGAGGATTCTTAATATGTTTTTATTGGATGCTTCGGCCTGACCATTGCCTTGTGGGTAATAGGGGGTGGAAAAGCGGTGTTGGATATGAAATTTCTCACAAAGTTCACGGACATCCTAATTTTTGAAAGGGAGACCGTTATCTGTGATGATGGACATGGGTACACCATACCGACAGATGATGTAATTGAGGATGAATGAGGCGATCTGCTTGCCAGTGACTTGGGTAAGTGGAACAGCTTCGATCCACTTTGTGAAATATTCGGTGGCGGCAATAATGAATTTATGGCCATTGGATGAAGATGGATGAATCTTACCCACAAGGTCAAGGCCCCATTGACAAAAAGGCAATGGTATCGTGATTGGTTGCAGTTCCTAGGTCGGTGCATGTATCAGGTCGCCATGAACTTGGCATTTCTTGCATTTTCTGACAAAGTAGTAGGAATCCTTTTCCATAGATGGCCAATAGTATCCATTGCGCAGGAGTTTCTTGGCGAGTGATGGACCACTTGAATGAGTCCCGCAAATTCCTTCATGTACCTCTTCCAAAGCCTTTGTTATCTCATCTTGTTCCAGACATCGAAGGAGAGTACCATCAAGACTGCGGTGGTATAGGGTTTCGGCAATAATGGTATATCGAGCAATTTGACGAATGAAGGTTTTACGTTGGTTATTTGATTGGTTGGGAGGAAGGGTGTGATCGCGGAGATAGGTGTAGAACTCACCGTACCATGGGGATTCAGAACCGACAAGGTGACATATCATCTCAGATTCAGGGATATCATAAGCGGGGATCCAAAGTTGTTCTACCAAGAACTCGTAGCGTGTTGAATTCTGTGGAAGATCTAAGAGAGATGAAATGGTAGCCATAGCGTCAGCAGCTCGATTCTGATCTCTTGGTATCTACTCAAAAGTGATAGTAGTAAATGATGTCTTTAGAGTGTCCACCATTTGCTTATATGGCATGAGTTTATCATCTTTGGTCTGATATTCATCTGTTGCTTGTCGAATGACTAGTTGGGAGTCGCCATATACTTGTAGTTCTTGTAATTTCCATTGTACGGCTAACCTGAGTCCCATGATCAAGGCCTCATACTCTGCTATGTTGTTAGTGCATGGAAATGTGAGCTTGTAAGACTTTGGGATGCTATCACCCTGAGGTGTGATAAACAGAATGCCTGCCCCTGAGCCGTGCCTAGTGTATGAACCATCAAAATATAGTTTCCATGGTTGTGTTGTTGTGATCATGAATATCTCTTCATCTAGAAAATTGGAAATGAGAGGATGATCGCCTATGAGTGGTGCATCGGCCAACTGATCTGCAATGACCTGCCCTTTGATAGCTTTACGGTCCACATACTCGATGTCAAATTCACTTAGAATCATCACCCATTTGGCTAAGCGACCTGTCAATGTTGCTTTGCTGAGTAAATACTTGAGTGGATCAATCTTTGCAATGAGTTGTACTTTGTGTGTTAACAGATAGTGCCTCAGTTTAGTGGCTACTAAGATTACTGCTAGGCAAGCTCGCTCAATAGGGGTGTAATTGAGTTCATAGTCTACCAGTGTGCGAGAGATATAGTAAACAGCACACTCTTTTCCTTCTGCATTATGTTGTGCCAGTAGTACACCTAATGCTATACTTGTCGCTGAGATATATAATAACAACGGTCTTCTTGGATGTGGTGGCATCAGCAATGGTGGATTCATGAGATAGTCTTTAAGCATCTGAAATGCTTGTTGGCATCTGGCATCCCACTGACAGTGGATGTTCTTATGTAGCAAGTGTGTGAATGGGTGACATTTATCAGCCAATTGTGCAATGAATCTTCAGATGGATTGAAGTCGTCCTTGTAATGTCCTTAGCTGACTAATATTCTTTGGAGGTGGCATGTCCATAATTGCTTTTACCTTCGCTGGGTCGACCTCAATACCTTTGCTTGAGACAATGTATCCTAGAAGCTTCCCGGAGGTTACTCCAAAGACACATTTCTTTGGGTTGAGTCGAACATGGTATTGTTCCAGTCTATCAAAGATTTTATCTAAGATGTGGAGATGCCCTTCTCTGGTGAGTGATTTTTCTAGTAAGTCATCAACATAATCTTCCATCATAGTATGCATCATGTCATGGAAGATGGTGGTCATTGCTCTTTGATAGGTTGCTCCTGCATTCTTGAGACCGAAAGGCATTACATTCCAGCAGTATGTGCCCCATGGACATGTGAAGGATGTCTTATGTTGGTCCTCTGGTGCGATCTTTATTTGATTGTATCCTGAAAAGCCATCCATGAGTGAAAGCATGGCATGTCCTGCTGTCAGATCCACTATGATGTCGATATTTGGTAGGGGGAAGTCATCCTTAGGACAGGCCTTATTCAGATCTCTGAAGTTAGTACAAATGCGGATGCCCCCTTTTGGTTTGCCGACAGGCACAATATTGGAGATCCATTCTGCATAATCAATTGGTCTAATGAAACCAACATCTAGGAGTTTCTTGAGTTCTGTTTTGACTAGTACTGCAATCTGAGGATGCATCTTACGAAGCTTTTGCTTGACAGGTTTGGCTCCTTTTGCTACGGTGAGGTGATGCATGACTAAATCAGGATCAAGCCCAGACATGTCTGCATATGACCATGCAAAGTTGATCTGACGCTTCTGGAAGAACTCTATAAACTTAGGCTGTTCCTCTGGAGTGAGAAGAGATGCTAGATGTATGAGATGAGGATTTTCAGGATCCCCACATTGTATTCTTTGGTTTCCTCGATGAGAATCGTTGATCGTTCTTGTTGTGCATTAGCAGGGAGAATGTCAAACCCTTCATCCTCAGGCGCCTCAGAGAGGTTTTCACCATTGGATACACTCTTTCTTTTTACTTTTGTTAGATCAAACAGTGCCACAATGTGGTTTTCACTGGAAGATCCATGTTTTATTGTTATATTTTTGCAGCTGAAAGGTTTGGCATCCGCCCCTAAGTATGTTGCGCTATTAAGTTCAATGGCGAATCCAGCTTTGTGATCCCCGCTTGGTAGGTTATCCCTTAATTCCAAAAAGTCAATGATGGCCTCATCGTTCTGGAAGAGGTCAAGACATGGGGAATTTGGTTGGTTCCATTCGATGAGTTCAGGGTGGATAATGGGCATTACTTCATCGATTAGGTTAAGTACATTAGATGTATCAGTGAGGGTTAAGACGTTATGGTGAAGGTCGTTAATGGTACTCTCCCTGTCGGAATCAGGCGTAGGATGAGACGTAGGGTCTGTGGAAGATGTTTCCAGTTCAGGAACCCAAGTGGTCTTTATCTGTGCTTCTCCGTAAACAGGGATGTCTTTACGTGGTGGAGGTGGTGATGTGTCTTCCTCATCTGATGTGTTAAGCTGTACAGAATCAAATTCCCATTCATACGAGTCGGTCTCTGAGTCACTTTCCAGCATCCGATTACTATATCATACTGGGATGTCTTTTGAGTTAAATACTGCAGGTGTGATTGGTTGATGTACCTTTGTAGTGATCGGTGCTGCAGGAAGATTGATGGGGATCAAGGAATCTAGTACGGAGAGTATCGGTAATATTGACTCAGTTGCTTCTGCTGGAACTGCTGGTGCTATAGATGTTGTTGCGGGTTCTGACACAGTTGCTGCTGCTAATGGTACTATTAATGGGATTACTGGTTTGCTTGGTGGGATGATTGGTATTGGTGATAGTTGTGTTGGGGTTTTGAGCCTTGATGGGGCAGTTGGGATGGTGCTTGATGGTGCCTTGATTATAAAAGGTGTCCTCTTTGCAGTAGGTGGACAAAATGGTTTGTTGGGTTTTCCTTTGAATCTGAGCTTAGGAAAGATCTCTTTTTCAAAGCCTAGGCTTGTGTTACCTTTGGGCTTTAATTCCGGCAGCAGAGGTTCATGTCGTCCTTGTTTGCAATATCCTAAAGCACTCTGACCATCATACCCCATTCTTTGCATAATGAGGAGGCCTTTGCCATACTGATCCGTAGGAAGTTTAACTTGTGGTAGATCAGTGGTGATGGGATCTTTATAGATCCATTCCGCCAAGTCCTCATCTTGGGTTTCTTCTTCTTGACTCTTTCCAAGGATGAAAAGCATCAAAGCACATGCTGGCGTGACTATGGGTTGTTGGAGTAACTGTTGTGGTTTACCATGTGTTTGAGGAGAAGTGGGCATTTGTCCCACACAAAAGAGTTGACTCAAGTTGTATTCCCTAGGACCTTCCTCTGCTACTTTCATTTTAAGCTTTTCTTGCTTCGGTATAGTGGTGTTTGAACTGGCAAGAGAGGCGGGACTTATATATGATGTGGAGGAAATGGCTTCTCTATTATTAGGAACAGTAATCTCTGGTTGATGGCTGATATTATGACAAAATGCAAAGGGGTTTGCATCGCCCAGAATTGTGATCTCTACACCGTTATGTGGGAACTTGATACATTGATGGTAGGTAGATGGAACGGCTTGCATGACATGTATCCAAGGTCTCCCTAATAATAGATTGTATGGCAGAGGAAGGTCCAGAACCTGACAGATGATGTTCTTTACCACAGGGCCCACGCGGATTGGTAGTACCACAGCTCCTTTGGATGAACGCTTTGCATCGTCATAGGCTTTGATTGTGATCTTCTTACGAGGATCCACTGATTCTACTGCATAGCCCAATGCTGTGACCAACTGTAGTGTACAAATGTTCAGGCTTGCTCCATTATCGATCAAGACTCGCTTGATCCTATGCTGGTTAATAAATCCTTCGATGTGGAGTGAGGCATTATGTGGTTGTTGGAAGGAAGAGTTGTCACTTTCAGAAAAAGTGAGACAAGGTGATGACTTTAGACTTCCAACCATGGCTTGAAATTGGTCTGTATTTAGATTTGCAGGGACCGACGCCTCTTGGAGTGCTTGATCCAGGATAGTCTTATGAGATGGTGATAGACGCAAAAGCTCTAAAATGGATATAAGCGCATGGGTTTTGTCTAATTGTTCCATAAGATTGTACTGCTTTGGGATGGAGGTGGTGCCTTGTGGAGTTGCCTTTATGGTAACTTTGCCGTGATGCGTAACAACATTGCAATTTGAGTTGGGATTTTTGAAGGTTATGGTTGCAAATTGTTCATTGGCATCATACAGATGATTTACAGTGTAATTATACGCAGCCTGCTTATAATCAGTGGTATCAGTGCCTCGTGTGGAAGTGGAAGGATCCCTTTGATCTTGTGATGGAAGTGGATTTTTGAACATCAGATGATCATTATTGGTTGTTTTTGGGTCATGTCCTTCAATTTCAATTTCTCCTCGATCAATAAGATCCTGAATGAGATCTTTCAATCGGTGACATTACTTGTCTTGTGTCCTCTCCCTTGATGGAATTCACAGTGTTCAGTATCTCTCCACCATGCTGGTTTGACCTGAGGCTCATAGTTTGATAGCTTAGGCAGAGTGACCAAATTTTGAGAAATGAGTTGTTGCAATACTGTTTCAATGGGTTCCCCTAAGGGAGTGTATGTGCGTTTTTGTTTTTGCTAACGAGGTCTTGGTTCATCATGAGATGTGATGCGACCTTGATTTGTAGGACCATTTGTGTTGTTCTGAGGTGGAAGATTCTGTCCTGCAAACCGAACCACAGGTTGTGCATTTTGTATAGTCCTAGCATCCACAACCCCATCATTGACGATATTCTTGTTTTTATTCTAGAAGCTTGGTTTATCACTATTGAAGCGTGGGAGAGGACCATCTTTTGGTTCATTAAAGATTTTGATGAGTCCTTTCTTGATAAGTGCCCTTTCACATTTCAAACCCTTGGTGATCATATCATTAAAAGAGTCTGTGTCTTTGACATCCAGGTGAAATTCCATTTCTTCGTTTAAGTTGGAAATGAATATTTCCACTAGTTCTCGTTCAGGTAACTGAAGAGAACGTCTGCTAGACATTTGGCACCATCGTTGCAAGAATACTGAGAATAGTTCACCTGGTTTTTGTTTAGTGTTGCACAGATCAGCCATGGTAATGTCGCGTTCAATGTTATGAGAGTAATGAGCTAGAAACTTCTGGATGAGTTCCTCAAATGTTCTAATGCCACTTGGTAGTCGGGAAAACCATGATGTGGTTGTTCCTCCCAAGCTTTGGGGAAAAAGGCGCATTAGGTATGTGTCTTCATATGCTACTTCGAGACAAGCGGAATGAAATTCTCGGACATGATCACGGGGATCCCCCTTTCCTCTATATTTTTCAAATTTGGGTGTTTCGAATCCTTGTGGAAATGGTGGCATGTAAAGATTCCTATCAAAAGGATAGGGACAGATGTCATTGAGTGAGAATTGGTTAGTCTTGACACCACTATGAAGCTGTTGGGCGAGATTCTCGACTTGTTGCCGCAACATCTCCATTTCATTTGGAGGAGGAGGTGGTGGGTTACCTAGAGGAATGTTATATCTGATGGGATCTCTACCTCTTTCCTCTTCATGGCGACTTTGTCTTTCTGATGCTTGTCTTAATTGGGCAAGATCAAAGTCAGAGGGGAGTTTTGCTCCTTCTTGAGCGAGGCTTAAGAAGTGAGCATCCACATTGCTCCTGAGTATTTCGTCAAAAAGTCTGTTAAAGAGAGGGTTATGCTGAGCCCTTTCTATTGTTGCAGGAGTGGGAGTACTTGGGTTTTCGTCGTCTGCATTTCCTCCAAGTGTTTCTTGAAATTCATTGAGATTTTCCTCTTCTTCTTCTTCCCTTTCTATTTCTCGTTGCCTTGACTGTGATCGGGTTTGAGCCATTTTGCTTGCAAGCTGTTGTTGAAGTTGTGTGAAAATAATGATGAGTTTTTTATGAAATGAAAGTTTGATGGTTGGTGAATTGTGTTGCACGTGGATCTCTAGCACTTTTAAGGTGGATGTAACCAAAATTCCTTCTTTGAATTGCTTGTTTGTTTGATAAGTTTTGATGTGATAAGGTGTAGAGAAATCTGAGATGTGTTACAGATTTAACTACCTAGTAATGAGAGGATTCACTCATGAACTAGTTTTAACCTGCGTAGATGTGTCTCTTAGGATGAGCTTATCCTAGATGTAGAAACAATCTAAAAAGTGATGTGATGTGTTTGATTTCAAGCAATATCTAAAAGAGAACTTGGGACAAGAACCTCTTAATGTTTTGAGAGTTGGGACGGATTGATGATATGAAGTGATGATGTATGAGTGAGATGATGGATGAAAATGTTTTCAACTTCAATAAAAACTTTGTGTTATAAATGGGACAAACTCTATCTCTTCCCTTTCGGGTGTTGGTGGTATTTCTCGAGTTGTGTTGTATGTGATACAGACGTTTGGGAAGAAGTTGGGATTAATCTTTCCTCCTTGGTTTTTGTGATAACTCAGAGCTCTATAAAAGCTCTGCGGTTCAATGATTCGGAATCAAATTCATTTGTTTTTCCTTGAAGGTAGAGACGCATGTGACGCAAGAAAACTCTATGGGAGACAAAGATTTGTCTATTGATATAGAAGAATTTCCTTCGTTTGATCAAAGCCTTTGAGCTTAATTGTCTTCTTTTCAAGTTGATATTTTGATGACGCTTCTTCTTTCGCAAGATGTGAAGAATGGTCATAAAATTTTTGACTCTTTTATTGTTTGCACTTTGTTTTTGATGTTTTTGGTTGTTTTTGAAAGATGTTTGGTTGGATGAATACTTTGTTTTTGGGATTGATTTTCTGATTTGATGTTTCTTTGACAAGAAAACAAAGCAAGCACACAAACACCAAAATGTTGCCTCAAAGGCACAAATGAGTATGGGTCTAGATCAACTCAATCTTTGGACTTGTATATGACCCTTCCTTTAGATGTATTTTAAGGTGTATTTCCAAAGCCTGAAGTCGGCTCAATTTGCACTTGGTCTTTAAAACGAACACATTTCAAACACTTTTTATCCCTAAGGTCAAATGGCCAGTTGTGATAAATTTAGCCCACATCTTGATATTTCTTCGACTTTGGTACTACATACCTTATGAATCCCGCTGTGGCAGGTAAGGATGTGATATACTAAGTCTTGCACGAGCATAACAAATAGATGATCCCTATGATGGGGGAGTCACCACTTTTATCAAGCCACAAGTGACTTTTCAAAAAGCTATGTTTCTACTCAAGGAAATATGTATGGTGAGTATCTTGGGAGCAAAACCATCTATGCTCTTGCACTAAATTATATCACAAATATCCTCAATCAATAGAATGGGTGGGCTACTACTAAAAGGTGTTTAGTCATGTTCGATGTTTTTGGACATAAGTTCATTCTACAGTGACTCACTTAAGAGCCTTGTAACTGGTGGTGGGGCCCATTTGTCCTTTCGGCCAGTTACACTATAGGAACAGCTATACCCAAGGCTACAGCTTTCGCTCTCACCTGATTTCTATAGCGGCTCGAAGGATTTACCGCTCGAGGTCATTCCCAAGAGTATCGATCCCTTGGCAGGCCTCTCTTAAAAAGATAAAATTTTGAGTGTTACTAACACTTTTCTCTTGCACCTAGGACCACGAAAGCCAAGGGAGAGGATAGTGTGTGTTAGAGGTAGGACCACTCGACTGACTTTTTGCACAAGTGTGCCAAGTACGAAAGACACTTGTTCTTTTTAATCCACCATTACAAATGTGATCTAACTATTTGGAGATGTTGCTCCAACAGCCATGGTGTTCTTTTTAATTTCAAAGGCAATGTGTTTTGTAACCTAGAATTCGGAAATCCTGGTCAACTTAAAGAAAAACACGTTTGCTTGAAGTAAAATTTGTTTTTGCAAAAATCAAAACAAGTGGATTGTTCTTTTTATTTGCCCAAAAATTGAAGTGTGGCTTGTGATTTTTAAGTTTGATGTAAGAAAGAAAATTTGTTTTGTTGATTTTAAGCACCAAAACAAAATGTATCCCTAACTTGCAATGAAAGCAAAATTTTGAAGTTTGTTATTTTTTTTACTTTGCAATAAAGAAAGATGAATTTTCTTTTTAAGCACCAAAAACAAGTTTGAGGTTCATTTTATGTACTCTAAAATAAAATGTGAGGTTTATTTTAACTTGTGCAAGAAGAAAAAATGGATTCTTTTTAACCAACTTTTGTTGAAAGAAAGTAAAAAAGAAACTTTGAAAGCATTTAAACTAACTCCTTCCCTTGCACAAAAAGATTAGAACCTGCATAAAAGACAATTAGTTAGAAAAATCCGCATGTTTTGGTGGGCTTCTACAAGCCTAATTTTTATTTTTTTTGGTTACAAGGTGATTTGTACAACGTTCTGTTACAATAGCGCTAGTCTGCGTTTGAACAGAGGTGCTATTTAACACAAACGCACTAAAAGAAAGGGAAAGACAGGAGAAGGCAAAAGCACTGAAATAGGGTGAATAACGCCAAAATAATGTCAAACGCACCAAAACAGTGTCAAAAACGCAACCTGTGTGACATTTTCAACATTCAAACATGTTATTGGTTAAAAAAAAAAGTTGATCTTTGTGGTGTTTGGATTCATGTCGGGTTCACCAAATGATGCTCTGCAAAAAGGATTAGAAAATCTATTTGATGGCAACACACACAAGAGCACAAGAAACAAACGTTAGTGTTACCAACAAAAGATTATCCTAAACAGGCATATCAAGAGAGATATTAAGCATGAAATAGAAAACATACAAACATAGAATAAAATAGCTAATCAAGATGCTCATAGTTGCTCCTCCCTTGTTCCTCTCCTCTCCAAGTCCCAAATGAGTGTAGCTCTCAGCTTTTAGCACTATCCATGGATGTCATATGGAGATTCAAGATGGTTGAATATGATAAGCAAATGCTATGCAAGTGTAGACAATGATGCTATGAGAAAGCTCTATGCTAATGCCAGTATAACAACAATACTATAATGCTTCCTTCTTTCTTGCTTGAGGAGAAGGGTTCTATTTATAGAAGAAATGGGGAAATGAAGGGTTAAGATTGAATGGTTTAATCAAGGGCCAAGTTTGAAAGTTGGGGATCCATGTGCACAATTGGCACCAATAAAATGGTGACAAGTGTCAACATAGGATTGGGTTGAGAGAAGAGGTTGGAGGCATTAAAGGCCTGAGAAGACCTCATGGTTATCTAGAGGCTAAGGGTCAAGTCCAAATTAAGATTACCCACTGGATTAAGAGTTAATCCAAGGATAAACCTTTGTGCAAATGTTTAAGAGATAATCATGGTCAAAGCATTAATGGCCTGATGAGACCTTTGGGTTGGGTAGAGGTTGAGTCAAAACAAATGTTTTAACCATGTGGGAGGGTTTGAGGTAACCATTAATGGTTATTGGAGACTTTGGGGATTAAGTGGTTGAAGGTTGAAAGCCTTCAATGGTTATCAAAGACTTTGAGCCATTTAGTGGTTGAAGGTTGAAAGCCTTTAATGGTTATCAAAGACTTTGAGGGTTTGAGAAGTGACTTCCCTTTTGCTTAGGAATGTGACAAAGTTTAGAGAAAGGGTTAGGTTATTTAGAAGTGATTAGAAAATTCTAGAAGGGGTTTAGACATGCAAGTGGATTTTGTAGGAAAATGCAAGTGGGAGAAATTTTAGTATTTTCAGTTAAAATAAAATCATTTATTTCAATTAAATGGTGTAATTTGTATTTGGATAAATATTCAAATAAATATTAATTTATTTAAATGAGAAAAAGAAAGATAAAGCATTAAAATGCTTGAAGACTTTGAGGGAAATCATTAAAGGCTTGAAGACTTTAAGGAAAACCATTAAAGTCTTTAGAAGACTTTAGAAGGAAGCCATCAAGTTTGAAAACTTTAAAGCCATCATGTTTGAAAACTTTAAAGCCATCAAGTTTTGAAGACTTTAAGGGAAACCATTAAAGGTTTCAAGTGGGTGAGGATAAATAGGATTTTAAATAATTTATTTAAAATAGTTGTGCAACTTGCTTTTATAGGAAAATACAAGTGGGTGGAGGATAAAGGTGATTTAAATAAATTATTTATTTAAAATAATTGTGCAACTTGCTTTTGTAGGAAAATACAAGTGGGTGGAGGATAAAGGTGATTTAAATAAATTATTTATTTAAAATAATTGTGCAACTTGCATTTGTAGGAAAATACAAGTGGGTAGAGGATAAAGGTGATTTAAATAAATGTTAATTTATTTAAATGTGAGAGGTGGGATTTTGGGGGATTTAAATAAATATTAATTTATTTAAATGTGAGAGAAGATTTAATTAAACAAATATGATTTATTTATTTAATTAATGGTCTGAATTTGGTTAAGTGAATTAAATCAAATAAATTGAATAATTTATTTAATTAATAGGAGAAGAGGGTTAAGATGAATTAATTAAATATTAATTTAATTAATTATTGATTGATGGTTAAATAATCAAATAAATACTAAGTATTCATTTAATTAAGTGGACAGATTTATGTGACTACAATAATGTTTTGACTTTTGGTGGATGTGTGTTTCTCAACCTATAGGCTCCCTATCTTCTTTGTTATTATTGTAGTTGTGGGCTAGCAATGGTCCTACTACATGTTTCCTACTTATTTTGAAAAATTGTGCAACTTGCTTTTGTAGGAAAATACAAGTGGGTGGAGGATAAAGGTGATTTAAATAAATTATTTATTTAAAATAATTGTGCAACTTGCATTTGTAGGAAAATACAAGTGGGTAGAGGATAAAGGTGATTTAAATAAATGTTAATTTATTTAAATGTGAGAGGTGGGATTTTGGGGGATTTAAATAAATATTAATTTATTTAAATGTGAGAGAAGATTTAATTAAACAAATATGATTTATTTATTTAATTAATGGTCTGAATTTGGTTAAGTGAATTAAATCAAATAAATTGAATAATTTATTTAATTAATAGGAGAAGAGGGTTAAGATGAATTAATTAAATATTAATTTAATTAATTATTGATTGATGGTTAAATAATCAAATAAATACTAAGTATTCATTTAATTAAGTGGACAGATTTATGTGACTACAATAATGTTTTGACTTTTGGTGGATGTGTGTTTCTCAACCTATAGGCTCCCTATCTTCTTTGTTATTATTGTAGTTGTGGGCTAGCAATGGTCCTACTACATGTTTCCTACTTATTTTGTTGGATAAGAGATTAGCTTCCTAAAGATAATTATACATTATAGTTATCACAATTCATCATAATATACTATCATATTTTGATCATAATCATCTAGAAATGCTAGTATATTAATCAAATAATTAATTTCCAAGTTTAGTGCTTAAACTATATTAGATCATCTTGGGAATGACTCAAAAATAGCATCATGAAATAGAAAATGAACAAAGCTAACAATGACAATCGGGAGACTTGCCATTTAGCCTATTATGGGCACTAAAAAATGGTTAAATGTCTGCATCTCTCTTTTTAACATGTTTCCTTATCATGGGTTTGGTCTTCACCATTCATCGGTGTTTTGTCATTCTTTTGTTCTCTGATTTAATCATTTCCTTTCGATTTCCTATCATTTTGATCTAAATTCCCTTCTTGACTACCTAATTAAACAAGTCTGTCGGTGGCCCAATTTCGTATCCTTTGGCATCAATTTGACATAATCTCTATCCCTTGGCGTTAATTTGACCTAATTCCATCCTAGGGTTCAATGATCATTTAATTATTAAACTCCCTTTATGCTAACATGTTCTTGTTTTGATAAATAAATTTATTATTTATTTATCCCTAATTTCCTTGTCACAATTAAATGAATAACTAATTGGTTGATTCGCTAATTTGGAGTGCATATTTATTAATTCTACCTCCATTTCCATATTCACTTCTAACCCCTCTTATATCCTCCACTTTCCCAATTCACTTCACTTAACTCCACTTGGAAAAGACACCTGTCCCATTTCATTATACTTAACTCAATCTCTCATTCAATCTTGTCCATTGATTGAAATCGATCTTGTCCATCCATTTTATATTCAAACTCTATATATTGAGCTCACATTTCTTGTCTTATTAACCATGCTTTTTTAATATCCTCGCAATCGTGCTACCAAATCACTTTTCTTTTGTCAGATGTGCACTCACCCTATTGAGAGCTACACAACATTAGAGGATAAATAAGAAATGATGAAACGACATCAAAGGAATGCAACTTGGTGATATCGTTTTGAGTTTTGTTTTGTTTGCATTTCATTTTGATAGCATTATTGGTTTGATTAGTAGTTTGTTCATGATATTTTGATTTCATGGTAGCTTTTAATATCATGCTTGTTTCTAACCGTTTTCTCACTCAACACCTATTTATAAAGGTAGTCTTGTTTCCAAAAAGACAACCACATAATGGTTAGAAATGGATAGAACCAATAACATGAATGTTCAACTATAGACTCCTAAAATGAAGGACTTATTCATACATCATTATCCACAGGTTGCAATCTTTAGAAGCAAACATATATTTATAAAATATTAAAGTTTGGTGTTGGGTCGAGAAGATAGAAACCTAATTGATATTTTGGGGGTAGATTCAATGCTTTTAAATATTTTTAAAGAGGTCATTGTAGAATCCATCCAAAAGAAGTTGGGTAGCTTAAACTAGGCTAAATGCCTAGTGAATAAGTTTTGAAAAAAATATCTTCATTGAAGGTGGGTGATGGTGACTTTTCTTCCAAGAATATGAATACTATTGTGACATAATTGAAGTCTTTATGTGATAAAATAGATTATCAAAATTAAATTATTATAGTCTTGTGTACTATGTTGAGTTCTTAAAACAATCTAGTCATGACAATTTGTAGTATAGCCACCAAGCTAATGCTTGAATAAGTGGTGGTTGCTCTCCTCTTAAAGGAGTTGATATATAAGAATTAATTTTATCAAAGAGGCATTATTTCTTCATGGAAGATCAAAGGAAAAGTATAAGAAGAAAGATCGTGAGTCAATTTTTAGAGGCAAATCTAATCCTCTTATAGGTATAAAGTGAAATATTGGAACTATATAAAAATAAGCAACATGAAATAAGCCTATAAGGAGAATGACAAGAAAGGGTTGGATGATGTGTTGGAAATAATGCAGCAAACTGAGAGGGGTGTGAATCAGTTTGCACAAAAACTTACTGCAACTTAAATCATAAATCAGGCCTGATAATTAACAGTTAAAGCATGAAACAACTCCACAGTAGTAGCACACATAGCACCAAGATTTTTGATGTGGAAAACCTAGTTAAGGGAAAAACCATGGTGGGAACTTGCCCACAATGAGATAATACCTTGTTAAGAGTAAATGTAAATATGACAATGGGGAATGCACATGCATTCAAGCACACTGCCTAAAGCTCACTGCTCAAATAAGAAACCCAGAAAGGCTACAACCTTTAGGGAAGGCTCACTGCCATACAGGAAGTCTCATTGACTTACAAAAACATTTGGACAATAATCTGATCACATGAATTGTGAAGATAGCATCTCCATATGCTTGAGTATAATTCTGGTTAAGCACACAGTCTGCTCTGCAACACTTATCTTCTCTCCTTTACACTTTCGAAAGATCAAATCACTTGTTCACACATACAAATCGATCATACACACTCTCAAAGATCACAGACATACATCTTAAATGATTATTACATTTATACAAACCCTCAACCTATATTTCAAGGTCGGTCAAACCCTTAATACAAATTACAAAATAATAACCTCACACGCTACAATAATACATGTGGACCAAAACAATATCGGCTAAGACATAGTATGTACCCAAATCAATACCGCAAACATGCAATACCTCCAACAATTACGCCTCGATCATCTGCAACATGCTACAACCACCAAGAATATCGCATAACACAAAGAACACCACTGGACAAAGAAAATATTCAATAACACACACAATAATCAATGCGGACCACCAATATGCAGAGAACATGATCCAAAGATATTCACAAGCAACGTGAATTTCACCACAACAACTCAGATCACAAGAACCATCATCATCTCTCTACCGGAGATCAAGATCATCAACATAACTGATTGTCAACCTGAAAGATTCGCTTGCAAACCTCCAAATCATGAACCCCTCGAACTGAGAATACACATCAACATTTATAACACATCCCACACATCCACAACTAGATATATAGCAATTCTAGAGCAATACGGAGCACAAACCAGAATATTGAATAACATGAATGATTGAATAACATCCTCAATACTGGATCTTATAACTTGATCAAAACATCATGCAAACCTTTGCAAATGGGAATGAACCATCTACAGACAACATACTAGAAACCCTTTACTTTGCATCAGCGTATCTGCAACAGATAGGCTAAACCAACTCATTTCATCAAATTATAACACTGGAATACATAGAAGAATATGTTGACATCAATGACAACACAACATTCCAACAATCTTCTCAGCAACATCCAACAATATCCCCCTTTGGCATTGATGGCAACATATGAATGTGAAAAACAATCAATGCAAAGAAATAAATCAACAATCTCCCTCAAAATCACAAGGATCGGCTCCCTTAACTCAAATCTCAAAATGACCTATTCTCTCATAGATTTTTTCACATGCTTCTCTCCCCCTTTGACATCAATGACAAAGGCTCAGGAATCACAATTTTCTTCCCCTTTTAATTAGCTTCACAAATTTGAATATTTGAACCACCAACACTGACACTGACTACTCCTCCTAAGTAGCAGCCTCACTCATCAATCTGAAGCATAAAATTTCTCTCTGAAGTTCACCGGACTGATGCAAACTCATGCATCTTAGTTCTCATCAGGAGGGGCAATTACCCCTAATTTCTCTCCGAGATACTCAAAATTATCTTCAGGCAAAGACTTTGTAAATATATCTGCAATCTGTTCCTTTGTAGATACATACTCCAATCTGACTTCTTTCTCATTCACCTTCTCTCTCAAGAAATGGAACTGTATTAATATATGCTTTTTTTTGGAATGTAACACCTGATTCTTTGAAATTTGATAGCACTTGAGTTGTCACAGTATATAGCAATAGGGTCATCATAAATAACTCCTATATCCTTCAACATCTGCTTCATCTTGTTGGCATTATGTGAACCGACATGAAGACATAATGATATTGTATGTTGTCATTGATATCAATATGTGACATGATGTGAACCGGAACATATGATAGGTGAAAAGAGAGAGGAACCAGCATATGTATGAACTGGTTTATATGCCAAAGTGAAGCGGCATATTTTTTCAAGCTGAACTGGCATGCAGTTATGGGAACCGGCACATGGAAGCATTGTTTTACTACCGATTGGTAGGTAGTTTCCACTTCAAGATTTCCGGTTGGAGTACCTTAAGCCTGTGTGACTCAATCGGTGATCTTTGTGTAATGAGTTAGCAGTATAATGGAGAACAGATCGTGTTTCCACGTAAGCTCTATGCACGTGAAGGATCTTGCATGAAGAAGACTATTCCTATCTACCTCGAGAATGTGCAAAGTCTGTCAAACAGTGATAACGCGTGATGGGTTATCAGCCACCATGAAATCGGTGGAAAATGGAAGGTGGAGAATGTCTTGAGATCGATTCAATATTGTTGCATTTAATGCAATATGATTCAACGGTCAGAATTGAACCGCTTGAATTGCTTAACCTAACAGGTTTAGGGTTTAGGGTTTTTGCTATCAACTTGTTTGTTTCCTATAAGGTCGATGTTGTGTTTCTTTCTAAGGTTGTTGGCAAAAGTTGTGAGTGTGTATCCAAGGGAAGTGATACGTGATTCTTGCCAGACCAAAGGAGAGAAGAGATACCTGCAAAGTGAATGTACAGAAGGAGAAGAGGAGCCAAAATGGATCTGCATTAGCATTGAGTGTTGTTATCAGATCATTGTAATTCCTATTGATCTTTAACCACTTCAACAGTTGTGAAATCCCTTAACAGGGTAGCCTTAACTGGGCTTGATGCAAAATCCCTTAACAGGGTAGTCTTAACTGGCTTGATTCAAATCCCTTAATAGGGTAAGTCGAGGTTAATGAGTTCTGAGAAGCTATAGAGCTCTGGAGATCCTTTAGCTATTGAGTTATTGAAATCCTCTAACAAGGTAACCCTAACCGGGTTTAACCCTTAACCAGGTATTATAGCCATCCCTTAACCGGGTGATTCCTAACAGGATCGGTTTCTAGTAGAACCTATTGTAATGTCTTTAACCTGACAAGGCTCCTAATAGAGCAGACTTCTAAAGAGTTCAAAAAGAAACTTGTGGGTATTCATCCCCACAGTGGTTTTTCCCAGTTGGGTTTCCACGTGAAAAATATGTGTGTCATGTGTAATGCTTTTATCTTGTGGTGCTTTGTTATTACCTATTGAGCATATGATGGTTCTATGTTTTATGCCTGTCTATAAAACATATTGAACTTACTGTTATGAAGTTCTGATGTTAGTTTACCTATTCATGTATGAAAGTGTAATGGTACTATAGTATTGAGCTAAGAGGAAAGCTTAGTGGGTGACCGATTTATGATTGTTTGAGCTATTCTGAGCATTACCGGTTGCACTTTGTTTTAACCGGTATCCCTGTTTACCAGTCATTTGGAGTATTTGCTTTCAAACTAGTTTTGGACTGTATTTGTGTTTGTATTGATTCACCCCCCCCCCTCTCAATACTGGTTTAGTACTAGTGGTTCATCATTGAGTTATCAATTGGTATCATAGCACCTCCAGGTCCTCTGTGTTGTAAGCTTAACCGCTTGAGGAAAAGATCCTAGTCAAATGATGAAGAGGGAAGGTCCAAAGTTTAAGAGGGAAAATTTTGGTATATGGAAAGACAGGATGAAGATATTCATTAGAAGCATGGGTGTTCAACACTGGAGTTATGTTGAAAATGTATATGTTGTTCCTACCAGTACTAACACCGATGACCAAAAGAGAGAGATATAAGAAAATGGGCAAGTCATGGAAGCCCTCATCAGTAGTCTATCTGACATTGAGTTTATTGATGTTTAGGACAAGGCAAATCCCAAAGAGGTATGGGATGCTCTTGAAAATATCTATGGTGGTGATGAGCATGTAAAACAGGCTAAGGAAGAAAGCCTGAGAGGGAAGTTTGAAGACATGCGGATCGTTGAAGGAGAGACCATTCAGCAGTATGGAATAAGAATCAAAACGGTTGTTGGAGAAATGAAGAGTGCAGGTGGCAAAATAGAAGATTCCACTGTGGTAAGTAAAGTCCTGAGATCCCTGTTGTCGGTCTATGCAATAAGGGTTGTTTCTATTCACGAGTTGAGATCAATAGACAAGTCTAAAGTGTCCTTGGACTCCATCATAGTCAACAGCCTTTGAGCTAAATAGTTTTGATGGCAGTGTTCAAAAGACTGAATCAGCATTTAAAGCCTTTGCTATACCATCCAGAAAAGGAAAAAAAGCTAGCACTAGTGGGGAACCTAGTCAGAACAGAGAAATGAATGATGAGGAGATCCTGATGGCATTTGAAGCTCTCCTTGCCAGGAAGCTTCCTAAAGGAACCGATAAATACAAAGGTAAGCTACCTTTGAAATGTTTTTCTTGTAACCAGATAGGACATATTGCTATAAACTGTCCTAATGGCGATAACAAGGACAAACTAGAAAGGTTCAAGAAATTCAAAGGAGGAAACCGGAGAAACTGTTTTGTGGCAGTTGATGAAGGTGTCACAGATGAGGAATCAGAAGATGAAGAAAATGAAGACATTGTGTTTGTTGCTGTAAAGGAAGATGTGGCAGACAAGAAGGCTCTTGTCTCCCGGTTTGATAATTCCAATGAGTGGATCATTGACAATGGTTGTTCTCACCATATGACTAGTGACCGGAGCAAGTTTCTATCCTTGGAGGAGTATGATGGTGGTGTGGTTCGCTTTGGCAATGATGCACCATGCATGGTCAAAGGCAAAGGGTCCATCTCTCTGAATGGAAAGAGTAGTGCTGACAATGTGTACTGGGTTGATGGTCTCAGACACAACCTTCTAAGTGTTGCCCAGCTAAATGACAGTGGCCTCACTCTAGAATTCAAGAATGGAGTTTGCAGAATCAAAGGAAAAGATGGTAAATTGGTGGCCACCGGCATGCAGACCAAAGGTAACCTATTTCATCTGAATGCAAATGTAAGTACATGTCTTATGGCTAAGCTTGATGATAGTTGGATATGGCATAGGAGACTCTGCCATGTAAACTTTGATAACATTGTGAAGGCTAGTAAGATCAAGGCAGTTAGAGGGTTGCCAGTGCTAAACAAATTGGATAATACCTTGTGTAGAGAGTGTCAATTGGGGAAAATGTCTTCCTCAACCTTTAAAGGTAAATCTTTCACTGCTGACAACTTGCTTGAACTTGTGCATACTGATTTGTGTGGTCCTATGAAAACTAGAAGTGTGCAGGGTGATAGGTACTTCATGATCCTCACTGATGACTGCTCAAGAATGATGTGGGTCACATTCTTGAAAGACAAGTCTGAAGCTTTTGGGAAATTCAAAGCTTTTAGAGCATTAGTGGAGAAGGAAAGCGGTAAAAGGATCAAGTGTCTCAGAACTGATCAAGGAGGGGAATTCACTTTTGATGAATTCAACAAGTATTGTGAAGAATTTGGCATCAAGAGACAGTTGTCTGCCCCCCGGACTCCACAGCAAAATGGCCTAGCAGAGAGGAATAACCAAACTATGGTTGAAGCAGCTAGAACCATGTTGATTCAAGGAAAGGTAGCTCACACCTTTTGGAGAGAAGCGGTGAGCACTGCAGTCTACACTATGAATCGGGTACTCATCAAGAAAGGTAAGGACAAAACTCCTTGTGAGTATTGGACCGGTAAGACACCTGTGGTTAGCTACTTTAGGGTATTTGGTAGCAAATGTTACATCAAGAGGAGTGAACATCAAGGCAAATTTGAAGCTAAATGTGATAAGGGAATATTTCTAGGATATTCCACCAAGAGTAAAGCTTTCAAGTGCTACAACAATAGGACTCAGAGAATTATAGAAAGTATCAATGTAAGAGTTGATGAATCCTTTGAGAAAACTAAGGAAACCGGAAGTGAGCAAGTTGTAAATGAACTAGTTGCAACCTTCTGGGAACCGGTTGTTAGTTAACCAAGTACCAGTAACAATGTCCCTGAACTAGTGAATGCTGATACTGATGAAGATGAGGATGAAGAGGAAAAGCAAGAAGAACCAGTTAAGACCATTCCTCGGTATGTCAAGTTGAATCATGATCCTAAGCAGATCATAGGTGATAAGGATGCAAGAATCCTTACAAGAAGAAAGATCAGAGAAAACTCATGTATGATCTCTGAATTTGAGCCTAAATCATTCAAAGAGGCTTATAAAGATGAAGACTGGATCAAGGCAATGGAAGAGGAACTTGATCAAATAGAGAAAAATGGTACATGGTCCTTGGTACCCAGACCGGTGCATAAAAATGTCATTGGCACCAAATGGGTGTTCAGAAACAAGCTGAATGAGGATGGCACAATGATTAGGAATAAAGCCAGATTGGTGTGCAAAGGATATGCTCAAGAAGAAGGAGAAGACTATGGAGAAACTTTTTCTCCTGTAGCTAGATTGGAAGGAGTTCGTATGCTTCTTGCATATGCATCTTTTTAAAGGTTCAAAGTATATCAAATGGATGTAAAATCTGCATTCCTAAATGGTGTACTTGAAGAGGAGGTATATATAGAGCAACCAAATGGGTTTTCCCTATCCGAAGATAGTGATATGGTGTGCAGGCTACATAAAGCCTTATATGGTCTAAAGCAAGCACCTAGGGCATGGTATGAGAGCCTACATTCCCATCTTGTGAAGATTGAATTTGAGAGAACAAGTGAAGATAGCAATATCTACCTGAAGTTTGAAGGAGATCAGATCCTGATCTATGAGGTTTTTGTTGATGACATTATCTTTGGAAGAGATGACAAGATGAGTCATGAGTTTGATGATGAGATGAAGAAAGAGTTTGAGATGTCACTCATAGGGGAGATTAGGTTCTTTATTGGACTGCAAATCCAGCAGATGAAAGATGGAATCTTTATCACTCAGTCCAAATATGTCAAAGAGGTGTTGAAGACCTTTGGCATGGAAGATAGCAAACCAGTTGGTACACCGAAGGTGACTGGTTGCAAATTGGCAAAAGAGGATGATTCCGCACTGGTTGATGAGAAGGAATACCAATCAATGATTGGTAAGTTGCATTATGTAGTGCATAGTAGATCGGATATTACACATGCAGTTGGCATTACTGCAAGGTTCCAGAAGAGTCCCAGAGAATCCCACTTGATTGCAGTCAAGTGGATTCTTAGGTATCTGAAGCGAACAGTTGACTATGGATTGTGGTACCCATACAACAATGATTTCAAGCTGAAAGTGTTCATAGATGCTGATTGGGCAGGTAATGTGGATGACCGGAAAAGTACAATCGGTGATGCATTCTTTCTCGGTGGTAGACTGGTCTCGTGGATGAGTAAAAGGCAGAGTTGTATCTCTCAGTCTACAGTGGAAGCAGAGTATGTTGCAGCTTTCATGAACTGCACTGAGACAATTTGGATGAAGCATGTACTGGAAGGCTTCAAGATCCATGTATCTAAACCGGTAAGTATATTCTGTGATAACACAAGTGCTATCAATATATCAAAGAATCCGGTTTTAAATTCTAGAACCAAGCATTTTGAGCTTAAGTATCATTTCTTGAGGGAAAAGGTTCAAAATAAGGAGATTGCACTGGAACATGTTTCCAATAAGGAGCAGTTAGAAGACATATTCACCAAGCCTCTCCCAAAGAATACATGTGTGCACTTAAGAGGTGAATTAGGGGTATTGCCTCTTCAGGAGGTGAACTAAAAGTAATTGTTCCACATCAGTTAGGTATTGCAAAGTCAAATTTTTGTTGATTGATGTGTTGAAGGATGCTACTCCTCAGGGGGAGCAGCATAATGGAACAGAGATGATTGTGCCTCCACTTTGGCATTGTTGTCAAAAGGGGAGAAGGAGTGAAGCGAAAAGATATCTGCAGCAAATGGGGGAGAAGATGTGAAGCGGAGAAGATATCTTTGTATATTGCCATCAATGCCAAAGGGGGAGATTGTTGGCATTATGTGAACCGGCATGAAGACATAATGATATTGTATGTTGTCATTGATGTCAATATGTGACATGATGTGAACCGGCACATGTGATAGGTGAAAAGAGAGAGGAACCGGCATATGTATGAACTGGTTTATATGCCAAAGTGAAGCGGCATATTTGTTCAAGATGAACCAGCATGTAGTTATGGGAACCGACACATGGAAGCATTGTGTTACTACCGGTTGGTAGGTAGTTTCCACTTTAGGATTTCCGGTTGGAGTACCTCAAGCCTGTGTGACTCAATCGGTGATCTTTGTGTGATGAGTTAGCAGTATAATGGAGAACAGATCGTGTTGCCACGTAAGCTCTGTGCGCGTGAAGGATCTTGCATGGAGAAGACTATTCCTATCTACCTCAAGAATGTGTGAAGTCTATCAAATGATGATAACGTGTGATGGGTTATCAGCCGCCATGAACTCGATGGAAAATGGATGATGGAGAATGTCTTGAGATTGATTCAAGATTGTTGCATTTAATGGAGTATGATTCAATAGTCAGGATTGAACCGCTTGAATTGCTTAACCTAACAGGTTTAGGGTTTAGGGTTTTTGCTATCGACTTGTCTATTTCCTATAAGGTCAATATTGTGTTTCTTTCTAAGGTTATTGGCAAAAGTTGTGAGTGTGTATCCAAGGGAAGTGATACGTGATTCTTGCCAGACCAAAGGAGAGAAGAGATACCTGCAAAGTGAATGTGCAGAAGGAGAAGAGGAGCTAAAACAGATCTGCATTAGCATTGAGTGCTATTATCAAATCATTGTAATTCCTATTGATCTTTAACCACTTTAACAGTTGTGAAATCCCTTAACAGGGTAGCCTTAACTGGGCTTGATGCAAAATCCCTTAACAAGGTAGTCTTAACCGGCTTGATTCAAATCCCTTAACAGGGTAAGTCGAGGTTAATGAGTTCTGAGAAGTTATAGAGCTCTGGACATCCTTTAGCTATTGAGTTATTGAAATCCTCTAACAAGGTAACCCTAACCGGGTTTAACCCTTAACCAGGTATTATAGCCATCCCTTAACCGGGTGATCCCTAACAGGATCGGTTCCTAGCAGAACCTATTGTAATGTCTTTAACTGGACAAGGCTCCTAATAGAGCGGACTTCTAAAGAGTTCAAAAAGCAACTTGTGGGTATTCATCCCCACAGTGGTTTTTCCCAGTTGGGTTTCCACGTGAAAAATATGTGTGTCATGTGTAATGCTTTTATCTTGTGGTGCTTTGTTATTACCTGTTGAGCATATGATGGTTCTATGTTTTATGCCTGTCTATAAAACACATTGAACTTAATGTTATGAAGTTCTGATGTTAGTTTACCTGTTCATGCATGAGAGTGTAATGGTACTATAGTATTGAGCTAAGAGGAAAGCTTAGTGAGTGACCGGTTTATGATTGTTTGAGCTATTCTAAGCATTACCGGTTGCACTCTATTTTAACCGGTATCCCTGTTTACCAGTCATTTGGAGTATTTGTTGTCAAACCGGTTTTGAATTGTATTTGTGTTTGTACAGATTCACCCCCCCCCCCTCTCAGTAGTGGTTTGGTACTAGTGGTTCATCATTAATTTATCACATCTAAATTACCTTAGTACAATTGCTAGCAATAGAAATGTATTCAACTTCTGCAGTACATAAAGCAATAGCATTTTGCTTCTTACTTGCCCAAGAGATCAACTTCTTTCCCAAAAAGAATGCACCACCTGTAGTACTTTTTTGGTCATCAACATCACCTGCCCAATCAACATATGTAAAAGAACTCAAGGTAAATTCATTATTCTTAGAATACCACAAACCAAAATCAACTGTCCCTTTCAAATATCTGAATATCCTTTTTATAGTAGTAACATGAGATTCCTTAGGATCAACTTGAAATCTAGCAACATGACATACAACATACATTATATTAGGTCTAGTCTGAGTCAAATACAACAAACCACCAATCATAGATCTATACCTGGTTTGATTAGCTTTCGTAGAATTATCATCTTTTGTCAGCTTGTAGCCAGTCACCATAGGTGTACCAATAGGTTTATAATCTTCAAAACCAAATTTCTTCAACAATTCCTTCACATACTTAGACTGAGATATGAAAATAGCTTTATCCAACTGAGTAATTTGCAATCTCGGAAAGAATTTCATTTCACCAATCATACACTAACTCATTTGTTTGCATTTTTCAATGAAAATTTCCAACGAACTATGGGATTTTTTTTGTTTTGTCGGATATTATGAGGTTAACTGTGTCAATTTGTTATTTAAAAAAAAAACTTTCCCGACGTTTGTTGGAATTCTGACGGTAATAAATTTTGTTGGAGTTACGACGAGAGGTTGTCGGAATTTCGACGAAAAATAGAAAAGTTAAAAAGTTAAAAAAAACCCTTAGGGTTAGTCAAGTAAAAAATATGCAAAGGATGATTTGGTTATACATGCGACCAAAATGATTTTGGGTGATGAGATAATCCTTTCAGAAAATAGGAAAAGAGTTAACAATAGCATCCCAGTAGGGTTTGCAACGATTTTACTTACAATGGGAAAAGGAAAAGCAGTAACAGTCACATTATGCAGGTTGATTTTCAAAGAAGAATACTTGGGTAACCTGGAAATGGCAATAAAATGCATGGATGACAATCTACAAACACCTTACCCGGAAGATTACTCCAAAGTGGCGGAAGCCATTGATAAGGGGGAGGTGCTTAATGTAGAATTCAAAAGGCCTATTCTCAGTAATAAGGACCAAAGACTCTGCAGCCAAAGACAAACAGATATTGTAAGAAGCATTGCATTCCTTAAGCAATGGCTGGCAGTGGTCAAAGAATCAAAAGGAGAATGGTGGGTGAGTTATATGGTAGAAGAAGGATGGACACCGTTCCAGGCTGATAACGCCACCGAATCACAAGCCTCTGGTATGGAAGTTGCAGATGACAGGGAAGAAGATTAAGCTTCAGTTACATAGTTTCTTGCTATTACCATTATAATGAATCTTATAGATAGAAAGATAGGATCTACAGTTAGCTCATGGTACATAGTGAACTGTTTATTTTCTTTGATATAATATGCATAGCGAAGGGCAAGATACTCATTGTATGACAATATCAAAATATAGTTAAAACAATACTTAAATGAGACATAAATCTTGATTATCATAGTAAGAATCTAAAGTGCAAGCTAGAGAGGTTGTGGTAGTATCAATCCTTTGTTGACCAATGCTTTCACTTCTGATAATTATTGTAGACTAGGTAATCTTTTAAAGTAGGACCAACAATTTCTGATGTTGACCTATTTTGAAAGAAACCTAGTCTAGAATAACAGTAGGGGAGAGTATACAGATATAGTATTGGCTTTATTCTTCTCTTGACACTAACAGTTAACATAGTGGTTTTGCAGAAGAAGGTTTTGAACATCTATTTTGCAAGAGAAGGTCTTAAATTTGTTTTGCAGGATAAGCAGGAGGTGACTAATATGGCAACAGGGAACTTGGAAAGCTGGACAAAAATACACTATCCCATGTAAATCAAAGATTCTCCATATGGAGGGCTTTTGATAAGCCAGAATGTATAACCTATAAAAGGTCAAATGTAATTTAAGTGTTATTAGATTGAATGGACTGATGGTCCCGAGCAAGGTCGGAGGTTTTCTCCTCTCCGCTCTTTCCTACCGACGCTCGCACTGAGCGAAGATTGTAACATTCTTTATCAATAAAATATGACTTAGGCCTTTTTACCGAGCAAAATAAAAAATTAACTTAACACATAAACTTTAATTAAAATATCATACATCTAATACGATACTTTTACTCAAATATTAATTAAATGTCTTTGAAAATGTCTTTGAAATCATAAAGTAAAGCAATAAATGGGGGTAATTATAGGACCCATCAATCAACACACTAGAAATACACAATTGAAATATATTTAGGCAATGATAAAATTTTGTGAGATTTTGCCAACATCAAAAGGCAATGGAAAGCACAAATAAGAGAGACAAAATATATGATAGAAATAAATTGTACTCTATCAAGAGAAAATACTAATCAACTGGATCATCAATCGATACATACAATGAATATGAGCCTGCTTATATAGGCAAGGCTATATGGATATGTGAGCACACAAACATGACATGTGGCTCAATAAGAAAGAAGGGTAGGTAGGAAATAGGTGTGGGTAGGTAGGAGAAACAATATAATATTCCACATGAGGTGGATCACCCATTGAATGTGGAGTGTAACAACAAGATCACACCATAAAAGGTGGAAATTCTCCTACACACACTGTCCCAATGTGGCACAAACACCCAAGTGTCTCATACCCAAACTACTATGAAATGCATTTCCTAAGTAAACTTAAGTAAGGTGTAATAATATCCAAGATGAATAATTATTTACACCAACACCCCCCCTTAAGTGCAACTTAGGGGAATGCACTAAAGTCTACAATGCAACTAAGCAACGCAAGATGGGTCCTGGCTACGAGGCCATTTTAGGTACCCATGTACAAATACAAATGCATGAAAACCAATGCAAGGAAATCTCTCACAAAGCGAGGAAAGAGAGAAAAACCCAATGGGAAAAAACCCTCCCCCAAAAGAGAGATGAAAACTAAATACAAAGAACTCTCATAGAAGTATGTGAAGGATAAAACCCCATGTGAGGAAAAAGTCCCCCCATATGAGAGAAGAAGAAGAGAGACTAGGAAGCCCCCCTCAATGTGGAATCTGCACCAATGATATAAGCTCGAAGATGAATGAAGAAACTACTCCATGAACGTCGAACAACATTCCTCCCCTTAGGAAGAAACAAAACCAAAGGTAGATCTAAAAAGTCTCCCCAACCATGAAGGGAAAATGAAGCAAAAATACTCATGATTAAAGGAATCTCTGAAAACTGCTCAAGTGTCCCCATGTCAATGCTGAAAGGTACCCCCTCCAAAGGTGGTAAATTGTGCCACACTGCTGAAAAAGGAACTCTAAGATCTAGTGGAGATAAATGTCGAATAATATCCAAAGACTCATATGTCTTCTCAAAAGATAAAGAGACCTCCTCCAAGTGTTGTACAAAAGTATCCACAATCATGTCAACCTCTAAAGATTGATCATGTAGAGAATTCACAAGAGGGTCAGAGTGATCCCTCGCAACAATCAAAGAAGGATCATCTTCATCAAAGAGAAGATGAATGTCATCAATGATGTTTCCCAAATCTGCAATGTAGGAGTCCACAAACAAACCTGCAATGTCTGTCAAGTAGGCATCCCAATCAATTGAATCTAGAAGACATGAAATATCCTGTTGTACTAAATCATAAGAAGGCAAAACTGTTGTACTAGATGCATCATCAGGTGCAATAGGTGGTGTGATATCAATAGAAGGAGATGAAATGCAAGGCTCAAGAACAGGGTCACATTCGAGAATCCCCAAGTTCAAATGCCCAAAGTTCTCCTCAAAATCTGAATCATCAACATAAGAAGAACCAACTTTATCAATAGGACCAAAATCTGAAAAAGAGTACAACCGAGATGCATGATCAACCACCCCAATCGCAATGATAGCTCAGCTCTCCAAGTCTCTAATGATAACTGAATTAGGTGTGAACTCCACAATTTTCCTAGTTGCCCCATGTGTGATTTGATAGATGGAAAGAAGATTATTTATCAAGTGGGGTACACACAACACATCATTGAAAGAGTTATCCCCAATGGCAATAGATCCTTTCCCAGTCACATCCATGTATGTATGATTTTCCATCAAAATCTGTGACATGTGGCAAGGCTCAAATATAGAAAACATAGACTGCGAAGATGCCATATGATGAGAAGCCCCTGAATCTAGAAGCCATCTCCCTGAATCATGACTTGTAGTAGCACAAAGAGCTTGTCCCTTTCCTTTATCTGTCCCAAAAGAGTGATCCTTTCCTTTATCCTTGGAAGAAGAAGCCAATGTAGACATTTTAGAAGGTAGGTTGATTCTATTCTTCTCAAGAAGATTCTTCAACTCATCAATATCCTTCTTATAACAATGATGTTCATCATGTCCTGACTTCTTGTAATATCCACAAAAAAGATTGTCCTTATATGATTTCCTCTTAGGTGAGAATGGTTAATCACCTTGTTGTGGAGAGGAAGATAGTGCTCCATCTTGTTGTGGTTTAGACTTAGGTTGCTTTTGATTCTTGCCTTTTCCTTGATTACTTTGATTCCCTTTGTTAGCCACCAAAGCTTGTGACTTTGAAGATTTGAGAATCCCCATCGTGGTCAACTTAGATTGCTCAAGTATCAACATCTCCGTGAATGAATCAAATGAGGGAGAAGTGTGTGAGGAACCTTGAGCTAACCTATGGGTGTGAAAGCTAGATACAAAGGCTGCATACTCTAAAGGAAGCTTGTCCAACAAGTTATAAACCAATTGAGCATCCTTTTTGTCAATTCCACAATCCTTTAGCTTTGCTCTTAACTTGGTTGCTTTTGTGACATAATCTTGGATTGTATCAAAATCCTTAGGATCTAAAGTTGTGAGTTCACTATCAAGCTTGTAGCCCTTAATCTCATCAACTTGACCATATAATTTCTTAAAAATATTCCAAGCCTCTTTAATTGTAGTACACTTATCAATGTGAAAAATGAGGTCATCTGATACATACTTTCTAAGAGTTCCAAGTGTCATAGCATTCTTAGTAAGCCATTCAATTTGAGCATTAGGATCAGCCTTAGGATCAGGTGGTGTTGTAATAGTTTCATTTACATAATGAATGAGTCATTTTTCCATTAGTTTACTCCATGCCTTAATTTTCCATGATGCATAATTATGAGGAGTTAAAAGTGGAAATTTAGGAGAACCCATAGCACCAAAATGAAAAACACAAGATAGAGAGAGACACAATCACACAAGATACCCCCTCAAAATACTCAATCAAGAAATCCCCCCAAAATGGTGATTTTGGCACTTTATACTTAGTGCGTATACAATGGGCCACTTGCAAAACAAGGCAAAGTGGATTTCTGATTTCAACTTACAACTTCTCAAAATGAGATCTAAGAGACTTCAACAAATACTACTAGTGATCTAAACTGAGATCCAAGCAAAATGCAAGTACCAAATATGCCAAAAATGGCCAAATATAGAAAGTACAATTTCTACTTAAAATCACTGCATACAGATGACAGATTATAAAAGTAGATGAAAAAATATGCACTTTCAAAAAAAATGGCACCTGAAAAGGAGTCCATATGAGCCCAAATGAAGCCTCCAAAGTTGTAAAAATCAGGATTCCATGATTTCCGAAAAACCTATATCCAAAAATCAGAAAACTCCTACACCACTATCCAAATCATGAAATTCTATCCCAAACCAAAAAAAATTGCTCGAAAAAAGGAGTCTGGATGAGTGAGATGTCACTATTTGAAAATTGCCTGCAAAATTATAATTTCTGGAAAATTTCCGCCACAGTGTCAAACTTCAAATGCCTCTAGATTTGGCTTCCGAAGTCCGATTTGGATGAAACAAAAGACAAAACTGACTTTCTTGGACCTTCTCAATCCAATGGTAACCTCATATTTGAACCATCAAGCTTCAATAATAACCTACAATAGAAAACTCCAAAATACACAACCCCAAATGGCATCAAATTTCTCTCAATTAGCAAACCAATGACACTCTAATGGCTCTGATACCATGTGAGATTTTGCTAAGATCAAGAGGCAATGGAAAGCACAAATGAGAGAGACAAAATATATGATAGAAATAAATTGTATTCTCTCAAGAGAAAATACTGATCAACTGGATCATCAATCGATACATACAATGAATATGAGCCTGCTTATATAGGCAAGGCTATATGGATATGTGAACACACAAAAATGACATGTGGCTCAATAAGAAACAAGGGTAGGTAGGAAATAGGTGTGGGTAGGTAGGAGAAACAATATAATATTCCACATGAGGTGGATCACCCACTGAATGTGGAGTGTAACAACAAGATCACACCATAAAAGGTGGAAATTCTCCTACACACACTATCCCAATGTGGCACAAACACCCAAGTGTCTCATACCCAAACTACTATGAAATGCATTTCCTAAGTAAACTTAAGTAAGGTGTAATAATATCCAAGATGAATAATTATTTACACCAACAAATTTAAATCAATATCAACACGAGAGAAAATGTAAATATATGTAATAAATACAATTATAAGGATTAATCAAACAATGTACAATACCAAATATAATGTAAAGTGATATTTATGTCTCTATCACTCCCTAGGAATGGGAGACTAAAGTAGACTTGTAACCTTATCCTACTTACCATTTATTGAGAAAGTGCCCTCATATCTCATAATTGACAATAAAATGATCAAATGTTAATCAAGAGAACTAGAAATCATAAATTTGCAACATGAGAAATAAGTGAAGGGTAAAATCACAAATTTTTGTCACACTTATGAAAAACTAAATAGTTTCTAATGAAACAATTTTGTATGGAAAGGTTCTGAGTGAAAGGGTTTTGCCTCAAACCACATGGCATATACGTGCCACTAGAATTTCAAGCAAAACCCTTTTGCTTGATTCCTTAAAATTAAAATTTTGAATCATTGTCAAATTTGCATGTAAAGTTTCATGCAAAAGAGGTTTAGTTGAAAGTGTTTAGGTCGAAACCCTTTTGACCAAAATTATTTGTGTGGCTACCCATGTGGTAGCTTAACCCCTCTTTTGGTAAATCAAAAGAATTTCAACTTTAACTCTAAATTTCTCCAACTAGGACATCTTTCATGAAAATCTAAATATACTCTTTTCTAGAGCTCCGAGTCTAGAATGCAAAAGTATCTTATTTAAAATATTTTAATTAGTTTCAATGTGATTTTATTACAAAAATTGCAAGTAGGTTTTAAAATCAAACATGAGGCTGATTAGAAATTTAAAAAATATTAAAATATAATCAAAAAATTTGAAAATATATAAGGTGCACTAGAGGGAATCTTCTCCAAAAGGATATAATTTATTTTTTGAAAAAAAAAAAAATAGAACAAAAATTGATGTTAGATAAAAATTATGCCATTTGGTAGGTTTGACTTTGAAATGATATTTTGAGAATAATATTCATCAAAAATAATAAATTAAATCTCCATGCACTAGATATTGAAGCTATCTACTTGAGAAAAAATGAAGAAAAATGAAATTGTTCTCTTTTTTTTGTGATGTTAAGTCAAGCTCACTTTTTTCCTAAAATTTTCATCAATTCAAATCATAAATTTCATCAAGAGTTTTACATTTCATTAATTTACATCTTTTTGAAATTCAAAACATAAAAACCACTTTTATGCAACTAAAGTTGAAAATTTTTCTTTGTGTTAGTCAATTCCTTTATAAAAGTGTAACACGTGTTTGTACTTTTACTCTAAAGTGAATGCACAATGAGTGATGCAATTTTTTTTCTTGAATAAGGATCCTTACTCACATTAAGTTTTTGGTCATCTAACCCAAAATCCTAGTAACTTTTGCATAGGCTATTAAACACGTTAACCCTAAATTACATATGATTTCAAGGAAATGGCACATGGTTTCCATAAAATGGTTATATTGATGGTTAAAATGCCTATAATTGCATGGCAATAATACAAATTTCCCTTAAAATGTCTATAATTGCATGACAATTATATACATTTCCCCTCAATTCATTATAATTTTATTAGTGATCTCACTACCCTTTGCCCTTAATTTCATATAATTATATTGGGGATCGCACCACCCTTTTCCCTGTATTGCCTATATTTTCATTGGTGATCACATCACTTTCCGCTTTTAAGTGCCTATAATTTCATTGGCAGCTACACCACCCTTTGTCCTTAATTAATGTAACAATAAAAGTGATTGAACTATAGTTTTAAAAAGTAAAATCTCAAATGACAAGTGATTTGACCTAGAATAAAAGTTGCCTTTAGAATATCCTAGCAATGGGGACCAAACTAGATTACATAACATGGTGATCTAATGTTGTTTTAAGATATTTAAAAAATCATTCTAGGACAATTTGATGTTGCGTACATGAAAACATAAACAAATTTAGAAAATTTATGTGCCATTAAAAGCATTCTATTTACCATATTTAAGACCCCCAAAAGAAAAAAATTCATCAGTTGGCAAGAAATCACCACTAAAACATTCTTTACCCTAAGGTTAAACCTTAGGTTGTGTAAGTAATGTTGGGGGTTCATCAAGTTAATGTCTGAATATAAATATATCTCCTACATTATGTGATCTTAGATCTAACCAAAATAATCAATATTATAAGTAAACAAAACAGATATAGTTACATGACATGATTCAATGATGGAATTGGAGAAGGATGAAGGTGATTATCTTTTTTTGATGAGATGGTGATTTACCTTTGGTTTTGACTTATTGGTATGATGCAATAGGTAATTATAATCAAGAATATATAAATAAGACAATGATTCAAACAAAGTAACAAAAACTACTCAAAGACTATTGATATTATTCTTGATAAATCAACGTCATGAGGTCTAGTCTCAATTGTGTAGCCTAGTCCACTACTAAAAAATATCCTAAGGCTAAACCTTAGATGGTGTAAGTAATGTTGAGGTTCATCAATTTAATGTGTAGAAAATAAAGCCTCTCTCATACATTATCTAATCTAGATCTAATCAAAATGCTCAAATAATTTAAGTAAACAAATCAAATCTACATAGATGATATGATTAATTTATGCAACTAGAAAAGCATTAAGGTGATTATATAGTTTTGGCGAGGTGGCAATTTGACATTGATGTTGACTTCATGATATGTTATGATAGATGATTCAAATCAAGAATCTAGAAATGAAACAATGATCATAATGGTGTAGTGACATTGCTTAAATACTATTGTTTCGACAATGGACCCTCATTGGTGAAGTTGAATAGTTTAGAATGAGCTCACCAAGGATCAAGTCTCACTAAGTGCAAGGCCTTGACACTAGAAGAAAAGAGATTGGGATTGTACCTCATGTGACTTTAGCAAAATGACTACCCCTCAATTCTTGTCTGTCATATGAAAAGATTTTAACTTAAGATTCATGCTCCCATATACGACCTAATACGACCTAATTTTATTATATAGCCTAATACTTTAAAGCTTTTCAAGCTAAAATGAAAACTAGAGAAAGACTGTCGCATAGTGTAGTGGACAAATATGACAAAGAAATTTGTTTTGTCATCAAGAAGATAACATATTGTAATGCATTGGCCTAAAAGGCAATTGATGACACCTTACCAGTACTGAGGTTGATTGCACCAAATTGTAACACTGATCACATCAAGGATTCTATAGGAAAATTGGACACACTATCAAAATTTATCACTGATAATGTAATAACCATTGACAAGGTGAATGAGGACACCTTCAAAGAGAAAGTTGAAAAGGAGAAGGATAAATTCTTTGAAGACACAATAAAGAAGTGCACAGAACACATGAATACATTATTACCGGCACTGAACTCTATAATTTTGGAATACAAGGGTTTTACAGGGAAACATGCAAACCACATCTTTTAACGGAGGACATAGAAAAGGAGATCAATAGAGTACAGAA
This sequence comes from Cryptomeria japonica, assembly GCF_030272615.1. Taxonomy (NCBI): domain Eukaryota; kingdom Viridiplantae; phylum Streptophyta; class Pinopsida; order Cupressales; family Cupressaceae; genus Cryptomeria; species Cryptomeria japonica. Next base: position 415,835,917 of record NC_081407.1, on the reverse strand, counting down.
ATAAATAGATGACATAGAAAATAACATAATTGGTTCATCCAAACCTATATCAGTTATTGAGCAGGAAATAGCAGGTTTTGAGAAGAAATTGGAGAAATTTGAGAAAAAGAAGGCAAGGATTAAGTCTAATGCCAGAGAACTTAAATATAAACTTGGTCCTAAGTTGGACAATCTTATCTCTATGAGAAATGAAATCTCTAAGGCATTACTTCAAGGAGAGCGATCACCAAAAGAGCACATGCATCATCTCACCAACACAATCCAATAAACTGAGGCAACCCTGAACGACAACAATAGATTCATGCAGAGACTAAACTTCATTTTGGCAGACATATTTCAAATTGTAACCAACCGGTTACAAACTTTGAGGTGAAATTTTTGCACTCATTTGACTATTTTTGACAACCTTTGTCATTGATGTCAAAGGGGGAGTAGTGAAGAGAGAAAAATACTTATTTAGACGAGATCATTTGCTCAGGGGGAGAACATCTTTTTGTTAACTTTTTGGACTTCAGTTTTGGAACAGTTTTTGGATTTTTCTCATGAGTGTTGCCATCAATGCCAAAGGGGGAGATTGTTGGCATTCTACACTCTTATGAGAACAGTTGATGTTGTCATTGATGGCAACCATCTGGCAACCTTCTGGCATTCATCTGGTAAGCCATCGATAGTTACCGGCACCGACAATAGACATCTACATACACCAGTAGGCACTTCATTGACAGCGACAAAAATGCATACCGGCACCCTAGCCGACAGGGAATAAACTTGTGTTTATTGTATTTTAATGTAATTATCTTTTGTAAAGCCGACATGGTACGTTATAATAGACTCATATATGTATGAGATCTTGTAAGTCATTTTGTAATGAAAAAATAATGGAATGAATGAATGAGAGAGTAAAAAGAAAATAAGAAAAAGGAAGGATGTTATATGCGAATGCATAAGGCAAATTTTGTATAAGGTTTTGGTAATGGACTAAGCTTAAACCGGTACTGAACCTGGCATAGTTGATGTTGATTTGAAGCAGTACATTGTATTGGATTTCATAATCCACTTTTTTATCAGTGTGACTCTTATTGAGCAGTGAGCTCTAGGCAGTTGGCCTTCCTGCATGCGCAGGCCCCTCATTGTAAGTAATATTTATTTATTGGCCAGTGAGTGAATATTGTGGGTCACAAATCCCACCGAGGTTTTTCCCACACCAGGTTTCCTCGTTAAATATCTTGTGTTATGGTGTGTTCTCTATGTTGTCTCTGTTATTCTTATTTGCTGCATTAATTCTTATTTACCGGTACACTATTTTGGGATGCAAAGTTCTTAATAAGGTTAAATATTCTGCTAACTGGTTAGATATTGATTCACCCCCCCATCTCAATATCTTTGGGACTGTCATTAATCCTAACACCAACTCTTTGCCAGATTCGAGATTCTGCCAGCTTTTCGAGACGTTAGCGCGACGCGCGGACATCCCCGCGTCACGCTTCCGTCCATCCAAAAGTAGGCCCAAAGGGGATTTCAAGGCATTTCGAGGCATTTTGTCTTTCGAGCCCATGATGCCAAAATAATATGAGTTTGATCATAGAATTGTCATAAATGCACTAGGCATCGTGCGTAAGTGTCATAAATGCACTAGGCACATTTTAGGACACTGCAATTTGTTAACTTCCTTGATAATACTCAAGTGTCTTCCTTGAAGCACAATTATTCATAAATGTACTATAGAATTAATACAATGACTAAGATGTAATATTTGATAAAACGAACGAGGCAATTCTCTTAAGCAAATACTTTTGTAAAAAAATTCCTTGCACTAGATATTGAAGCTATCTATTTGAGAAAAAAATGAAGAAAAATGAAATTGTGTTCTCTTTTTTTTGTGATGTTAAGTCAAGCTCACTTTTTTCCTAAAATTTTCATCAATTCAAATCATACACTTCATTAAGAGTTTTACTCTTCATTAATTTACATCTTTTTGAAATTCAAAACATAAAAAACCACTTTTATGCAGTTGAAGTTGAAAATTTTTGTTTGTGTTGGTCAATTCCTTTATAAAAATGTAACACATGTTTGTACTTTTACTCTAAAGTTAATGCACAATGAGTGATGCAATTTTTTTCTTGAATAAGGATCCATACTCACATTAAGTTTTTGGTCATCTAACCTAAAATCATAGTAACTTTTGCATAGGTTATTAAACACGTTAACCCTAAATTACATATGATTTCAAGGAAATGGCACATGGTTTCCATAAAGTGGTTATATTGATGGTTAAAATACCTATAATTGTGTGGCAATAATACACATTTCCCCTAAAATGCCTATAATTGCATGACAATTATATACATTTTCCTTCAGTTTATTATAATTTTATTAGTGATCTCACTACCCTTTGCCCTTAATTTTATATAATTATATTGGGGATCGCACCACCCTTTTCCCTATATAGCCTATATTTTCATTGGTGATCATATCAATTTCTACTTTTAAGTGCCTATAATTTCATTGGCAGCTACACCACCCTTTGTCCTTAATTAATGTAACATAAAAAGTGATTGAACTATAGTTTTAAAAAGTAAAATTTCAAATGATAGGTGATTTGACCTAGAATAAAAGTTGCATTTAGAATATCCTAGCAATGGGGACCAAACTAGATTACATAACATGGTGATCTAATGTTGTTTTAAGATATTTAAAAAATCATTGTAGGATAATTTGATGTTGCGTACATGAAAACATCAATAAATTTAGAAAAATTGTGTGCCACCAAAAGCATTCTATTTACCATAGTTAAGACCCCCAAAAGCAAAAATTCATCTGTTGGCAAGAAATAGCCGCTAAAACATTCTCTACCCTAAGGTTAAACCTTAGGTTGTGTAAGTAATGTTGGGGGTTCGTCAAGTTAATGTCTGAATATAAATATACCTCCTACATTATGTGATCTTAGATCTAACCAAAATAATCAAATAATATAAGTAAACAAAATAGATCTAGCTACATGACATGATTCGATGATGGAATTGGAGAAGAACCAAGGTGATTATCTTTTTATGATGAGGTGGTGATTTGTCTTTGGTTTTGAATTATTGGTATGATGCAATAGGTAATTATAATTAAGAACATATAAATAAGCCAACGATTCAAACAAAGTAACAAAAACTACTCAAAGACTGTTGATATTATTCTTGATAAATCAACGTCATGAGGTCTAGTCTCAATTGTGTAACCTAGTCCACTACTAAAAAATATTCCTAAGGCTAAACCTTAGATGGTGTAAGTAATGTTGGGATTCATCAATTTAATGTGCAGAAAATAAAGCCTCTCTCATACATTATGTAATCTAGATCTCATCAAAATGCTCAAATAATTTAAGTAAACAAATTAAATCTACATAGATGATATGATTAATTTATGCAACTAGAAAAGCATTAAGGCGATTATATAGTTTTGGTGAGGTGGCAATTTGACATTGGTGTTGACTTCATGATATGTTATGATAGATGATTCAAATCAAGAATCTAGAAATGAAACAATGATCATAATGGTGTAATGACACTACTTAAATACTATTGTTTCGTCAATGGACCCTCAATATGTTGGTGAAGTTGAATAGTTTAGAATGAGCTCGCCAAGGATCAAGTCTCACTAAGTGCAAGGCCTTGACACTAGAAAAAAAGAGTTTGTGATTGCACCTCATGTGACTTTAGCAAAATGACTACCCTCAATTCTTGTCTGTCATATGAAGAGATTTTAACCTAAGATTCATGCTCACATATTTAATAACTAAAAGATTATGTAAATTTAAGATAAAAACCTCAAATAAAATTATTTCTTTAAATAAAATCACATAATACGACCCAATTTTATTATATAACCTAATATGCTACCAATATAACCTTTCAAATTTCACTTACTTTTCTTTGGAAATAATTTCAAGAAAAGACAACCAAGTTCTAAACTTATTTTAATAGTATTCAAACACCAACATGATATGCACAAGCCCACAACTACACCATCAAGTCAATTCAAAAGTCAATTCAAATGTGAGAAAATTGATTAACATGCATAAACAAAGATATAACTTTAAAGTACTTGATTATCTTTATGCGTGATTGCTAATGACTTAAAGAAAGTTTAAAAGCAAATGCCCTAACCAAACAAAGTTCTAGAACCTTTTATCAAATGATTTAGTAAGGGTGAAACTTTGTTAACTTTGTGTAACAAAGTTCTAGAACCTTTTATCATGCTACGCAAGCCTATCACCTCAAAAAGAGTACTACTTGCTATTTTTATCCAAGGCCCAAATAGTCAATGGGCAATAGAAATATACCTAGCTTTCCTTTTTTATCTGGAATATGGTGAAGTGTGGAAAAATTAAACCGCGTAGAATTTCTGGATTTTGGGCAAAAATTTCTCCAAGATGAGACAAAAGTTGGCTGTGAAAAAGGAAGATTTGCCATGATTTGCTCACCATTTATACAAAACTGTTTCCAAATTGCACTGCGAGAAATATGTTTTATTAAAAACAATGTAAAAGCCGTCATCCTTCTAGAAGAATGATTGTCAATAATGGTGCTCACGCATTCTATATTCTAGAACTTTCAAAGTTATATTTATAATGTTTATTTTTAATAAAGTATTATGTGGTCTTGGTTGAATTTGGTGGAATAGATACTTTTACTCAAAGTTAAAGTGGGTTGATGTTTTAATGTAAAAATATATCGAGATTTAATGTATATTATTTTGATGTTATATAATTAAAATTAAAAATAATTGTATATTGAAAATTTTCACTCATTGTCATGTCGATTCTTAATGATTTAGAAATCATTTACATTTCTACTGTTGCAAATCTAAATCTAACATATAGTATTTTCTTTTTCTTTTTTATGAAATAGATTTATATATTATATAACTAAGAATGTAGAGACGTGGATAGAATGAAATAACATTCTGAAGTTATCTTTCTAGAAGGAGAATGATTTTCAATAATAATGTTCATGCTATATTCTAGAACTTACAAATTTATATTTATAGAATTTAATTTTAATGAATTATTATGTCGTCTTGGTTGAATTTGGCGAGATAGATTTTTATACTCAAAGTTAAAGTGGCCTGATATTCTAATGATATAAGCATGATACATTAGATCTCATATGTGTGTGTGTGCGCGCGCGCACACACCTGCACGTGTGCGCGCGCGCGCGCGCGAGAGAGAGAGAGAGAGAGAGAGAGAGAGAGAGAGAGAGAGAGAGAGAGAGAGAGAGAGAGAGAGAGAGAGAGAGAGAGAGAGAGAGAGAGAGAGAGAGATTTAATGTATATTGATTCGAGAATGTACAATTAAAATTAAAATGTAATATGTTATATTGAAAATTTCTGCCCTTATTGTCATGTCGATTCTTAATGATTTAGTTGCATTTCTATTGTTGAATTTTGGTTTTATCACAATATAAATCTAACATGTGCTTGTTTTTTTCTTTTTTCTTTTTTACGAAATAATTTTTATTACAAATAATGTAGAGACATTGATAGAATGGAATCACATTTTAAAGTCTCACAAACTAGGTCAAATTTAATATAAGTTAAGGTGTAATGCAATACAATGATAATTTTATGAAAGAAGTTGCTTTTAAAGGAATAATGTTTTTTTGTTCTAATTTATTAAATCTGTGTTAGTTGAAGTTTAAAATTTATAAAGAAAATAAGTTTTGATTTGACTGTTTTGATGGGTTGCTAGTTTTGAAAAGTTAAAAGAATTTTAGGTTTCTAATTTATTGAGGAGTTGTTGATTGTTGTTTTTCATATGGCATCCATGTCGATTGGATTTGTTCATGTTAGATTTTTTTTTCAACGTACATTTATGGTAATGATAGCCTTCATTCTTCTATATCAATATCAATTAGATTTAATGTAGTGCTATACACCAAGTTGTATCCATCATTCAAGAGGTTCAAGTTCTTGGTTGATCCTTCAAAGAACACGGGAAATTTCTTAATCTTCTTAGTTGGATCCCTAGGTTTTATGTAGAGCTTAGATTGTGAAAAGGGAGGGTCTTTACATATTTCTCTAAGAGATGGGGTAGCATAAGCATATATATAAAGAAATGTGACCCTATGGATGGAAAACTATATTCTTTCGAGAGCTAATTTCACATCATACATTTAGATATCTTCACCTAGTTAAACTGGTGAAAATATCTAATTATTGATAAGTGAAATGAAGTTTATTACTACTAGAATGGAAAGTACATACGACAAAGTGTTTTCGGTCTAAGATTGAGTGTCTCGGCAAAGGACGCCAACGCATCACATTATAGTCTCGTATGAACTAAAATAGAGAATACTTAGAATCTAGTGAAACCCCAACTCTATCTTTCAAATTACCCGTAAAACCCAGAAGTTAGAAACATAGCAGCAAATACTAGATAACAAAGATAAATAGAAATAAACTAAATTGATACAAGAAAACCTGTGTGTGTTTGAATGCTTCCAATAAACATACACACACACACACACACACACGCACATGAGGAGGAAAATGTTTGGGATTTTTTTAAGACTTTCCTCAGTCAAGTTCATGATTTGGTGTTTCCACCTCCACAACAACCAAATGGATAGATAGATCAAAAGACAAATAGATAAAATGATAAATGATTTAAAAGACAAGGGATGTAATAAATTCCAGAATGCTCAGAGACATAAGACAAATAGAAAGATATTACCAGATAGGCGTGAGAAAGCCAAGAGATCTATGGATATTGTTGTGAGAGATTGTTGTAGCAATTTGTAGAGAGTTGTGCAAGGTAGACAAAGATATGAGATGCTAGAACGATGTGCAAACGTCTGTGTAACATGCTAGTGTCTAAACAAATCATGCTAATAATCTATGTTCTTTAATTTTTTGACATTGGTGCTAATAATCCACCTTGCACTACTATTGGTGCACAAGTTTCACTTAAAAAACCAGTCAACATGTAGAAGAACATGAACAAGTATGAAAGACTTTCAACAATTTTTAATACTACTTGAACATATCATTCAATGTACGGTGATCTCCATTTTAATAGTTGATATTATTTTTATTAATGATACAAACTTAAAACTCTTATTTTAAATATTATCTAGTGAATAAAGAAACATGTCACTTCTAAAACTTCCTATCTTAAAAAACAACCATAATATCTATGAAATCAATTCATACTAAAATTATAATACTTTTAACTTTATTAAATAAAACAAAAAATCTTTCAACATGATAAACTTAAAAAATAATAATAATATAATTCAATAATTTTATTTTTTTATAAAACATCTAACAAATTTTAGAATCTTGTCACCCATTCAACCCAGTTATGCAATTGGTGACGTTAAGTTAGCCGGAGGGATTTGATCGTTTCGTCACCAAATTTGACTGTGACCAACACAACGTAAGCGCCCACCTCCAAATTGCAGATTGTTTTTTTTTTAAATTTGTTTTTCGTTAATCGCAAAAACTTTAAGGACGACAATCTGACGCGCGTACGCCAGCGGTAAGTGGGAACTTTGGAATGTTGCGAATGAAATCCTACGGTCAGATATTTCTCCCTCCAATACGCATCAGTTCTTGGCCATCGATGGATGCTTTTTGACTCTTTTGCCAGTATAATTGGAGCTTTCATCATTATTTTTGGTATTGTAGTACATACGTAGGCAGGGCAGTTTAAAGTTTCAACTCTCACTTATAATAATGTCGACTATGATCTGTCACCTTCAAACTCAAGGAGCCCCACTTGTAGCCTGGCCTCTTCTACTGAAATTCATCATGTTTTATTCCATTACCCACCTAAACAAGTTGTAAAGAAACTTTAAATATGGAAAGAAAGAAATAGTTATATTTTATTGAGAATTAGGGGTGTAAGGGGTGTAAGGCATCAACCCTCCTCCATCATGTCCATATATTCATCTATAGGGAGGTTACACTTCTACTAATTTCATTTTTTTTAAAGTAGTAGCTAAAAATGAATAATGCTCTTAGTCTAATGAATATTTTGGGTTTTGTGTAGTCCTAGGCATTTCTGTTGGGTCAAAATAGAGCATTATGAGAGCGGGAATGATATGTGAAATGTGAGAATGATTTGGTAGAAAGTTGCAATAATAATTCCTTTTTTGCCCCCTCCTCTATATTTGATTATACCAAGCAATGTTAAGAAACACCTTAGAGGAGATTGTCATATTGCTACAATCAAGTTATCGTAGGTTAACCCTCTATTTAGACTCACTTTATGACTTTCAACAAATGATTGAAAGCAACATTCACCAGTGTCCATATGGCTTGTAATTTTGATACATAATCATCTCTTTGTCCCTTAGAAAATGAAATATGCTCTAATTCGTTTCTTGTAGTGTCTTCTCAATGATCTCCTACATATATTTTCCATATGAATTAATTACATGACTAAATGTCTTTAAATACCAAGACATAGTGATAATTCATAGAAACATGTGTCAAGTTGGCTCAAAATGGCTAGTTGAGAAGTGAGGGAATTTTAGAATTTGAATTTTACAAATTAAATTTGAGTTCATCCCAAGACACTCAAGATTGAGCTAAGGATCTTTGTTGTAGAAAAACAACCCCAAATGAAATTGTGATCCCCACAATGGAGTGATATACTTAAAGATGTGAGTCACTAAAGAGTTACTAATCAAAGATATATATATGGAGTTATATGTTCTATTCACATATACATTAATTATGTCCATGTGAAGTCTATGTTAAGTCATTTATTGTAATTTACTATTTTCAAAAGATACTCTTTAAACAGAGTATGTGTTTTGCATGATATCATGGTTTTGGTAATCAATTATTTTAGGAAAGTATTTTTTTTTTTTCCTCTCTTATTGTTCTACATATTGGAGTCATAAATTATAAGTTTCATCAAGTTACTAAAGTACACAAGTGCTACTAGTGCCATCAAATTGAAGATAAAAGTGTTTTATTTATGTAACATTGCTTCACAAAATGTATTCCAATGAGGTTGATTTCATTGATTTATATGTTGGTCTTGTAGAGTTTCTTAAATATGACGAGGTGGAAATGTTTGGAGGTGTGTTGTAATAATTTTCTCATTTATTCACACGCTTTCTCGTCTATTTTCATTATGGCCTTTATTGTTGTGCCTCTTGTTCTTTTTGAGACCGGTGGAGGTGTTGAGCAGGGTTTAGACCATGGGAGGAGATAGAAAGCACTTGAAACCCATAAAATGCTATGAAGTGAAGAAGGATGCGACTATATGGAGGGTCTTGGACAAAGGGGGTGTTACGCCCTTTCTGGAGAAACTCTATGGCTTTGACCCTAAGGTCACTGCCCTATTTTCTAAGGGCATGAGAATGACCACATTACCCTCTTCGGCCAAAATTTTAACATTATTGAGGAAGTAATTGTCTGAGTCATGGGTTTGTTGATGGATGACGATAAAATTTACAAGGACAAGAGGCATTATAGGTGGCCATCAGGAAATTTCCAAAGGTTAAGGAAAAGAAAAGGCTAGTGAAGAATCTCAATGGTGGGTATGATACTGACTCCATCAAGTTGATTTGGGTTGTAGTATTGAAGGTACTAACGCAATATTTTTCCCTGGGTGGTTGCTTTACTAGAATTTACGACCACCATTTTGTTTTTCTTAGCCATTTTAAGCACAAGATTATAATTTCTTTCTTGTTCTGTCTTTTGTCCTAGTTGAATGTTAAAATAAAGGATAACAAGAAGAACCCTACTAACAATATTTTACATGAGGGGCTCTTATTTCTTATATATGAATACTACATGTCTTTTCCCTCCCCTTCAAAATCAAGATGTAGATTTTCCCCTGCTTCTTCTAAGGAAGCCATGGGTTCTAAATATGAGGGGTTGAACAACTTGTACTCAGAGGAGAATGGTTGGATCACTAATGTTGATTCTAAACCTACTTCTCCGGTGTGGGAGGGTAAGCTTCCTAAAGTTAGTAAGAAGGTTGTCAAGAAGAAAAGGGCCTCCCCTGTCTATGCTAGGAAGGAGGATACTGACCCCCCTATTCACAGTGATTCTAGGAATTCTATGCCTACTACCGATAGAGAAGGAAGAACCCCTTTCCCTTGGGACTTAAATGTTGATTCCCCACTTCTTATTCTAGAGCAAGAGAGCCCTAATGATCCTTTGGGAATTGCAAGGAATGCGATGGTGGATTATTTCATACATAATAAGTGGGTGTTTCATGAAATCAAGGATATCGACCTTAAGTTGTGTGTTATCATCAACATTCAAAAGAACAGAATGGAAGCTCCTTGGGATAAAAGTGAGGGGAGAAATCTTGTTGTTTCTTTGTAGAAGGTCATCAAAGATGTTGAGACTATGAAATTAGATTATGACGGAAGAATTGAGTGTCTAGAGTCTAAAATGAAGCACACCAGTAATAATTTCATCACTCTAGTTTCCTTCAACCATAAGGTTGTCAAGAGTAGTGTAGACAACATTAATACCATGTCTTCAACAAACTTGACAAAATGCACCAAAGCAAGATACAAAGGGTGGATTTGGATGTTGTTGACAAAGGAAAATAACTGCCTAGTGAGGAGAAGGGTCCTTGCAAACGCACTTGTGCAAATCTAAAGAGGGCTATTGATCAATCAATCCATGACATTTAGGATATCAAGAAAATGGCTTTGAATATGTCCCAGCTTAAAGTTGAAGCTATTGAGGCCTTAAAAAATCTTAATTAGTTCTCTTGTTGTTGTTTGGTCTCTTTTGGTTTTTTGTTGTTAGTTGGCTATCCTTTCTTTATTTTTTGTTGATGGCAACGTTTTTTAAATAGGGTTTTAGGTCCCTTCAAAACTTGTTTGATCCTTAATAAAAAACATTACTTCACGAGATTAATATATACTTGAGCATCTCTTCAAATTTTTATTTTTCCTATGATGATTTCTCCACATACATCTAGTGTCATGCTAATTTATTATGGTTTGCTAATTATATATACTCTTTGTTTCATTTGCATATTAATTTATACACGTGAATTGTTTCACCACTCTTACTCAGCACATATTAGACTCTAACTAAACACCTAGACTCAAATATATATGGAAGAGTTGTGCAGGCTACTTATTTAATTGAGCATAGATGAGTTTAAGTGTGTGAATCATGTTGTAGATCTTAGACACACTAAGAGAGAGTTTTATAGCAAATTAGATTTAGTTGATGGTGCAATATAATTTTGTAAGGTCCACATAATTCATATCTTATTGTATATGAGGTTCATGCCTCATAATCTAAGTTAATGCTCAGTTCATGAGTTAGGGGATTGGTGTCTCCTGTAGGTTGGTGCCTGCAAATTGATTGTAAGGGGATTGGTGTCTTTGGTGGGTTGGTGACCATAAACATTTGTAAGTTTCATATTTATTTGTGAGGTTGTATTTGGATAATAGATCCAAGTAGCTATTCTCACCATGGTTTTTTCCTTTTGGGTTTCCACGTATATCTGGTGTTCTCTTGTGTGTATGTGTGTCTATGTTTATCACTTGAATAGTTGTTTTAATGTTAAGTAAGATCAAGAGATGTTGACTTGAATGGTTGTTTTAATGTTAAGTAAGATCAAGAGATGTTGACTTGAATGGTTGTTTTAATGTTAAGTAAGATCAAGAGATGTTGACTTGAATGGTTGTTTTAATGTTAAGTAAGATCAAGAGATGTTGTTGATGATAATTTGGATTTGAAGTTGAGATTTTCTATATACTGATTCACCCCCCTTCTTAGTATGTGTGTGTGTCTAACAATAATAACATGTGGGGGAAGGTGTGGTGATCTTAGTGTATAACGATGGTGAGGTAGTATAAATATAATTTCAAGTAGGGGAAGATAATGATATGTAAGGGGGAAGGCGTGATGACCCTAAATATAAGGACATGACAATGATAATAAGATTTAAGGGGAAGGTATGCTACCTCCTAATGTAAATATGTGGCAGTGGAAGCTATATATGTGATAGGGGAAGATGTGATGCCCTGATGTAAGGCTAACTCTATAAGTATGATATGGTAATGTTGTATTATATATAAGCTCAAGAAGCATGACATAGTTATTCAATCTTAACAAGTGACTTTAGATAGTATGATCTGGCAATGTACATTCAATGTGTATGTTCTAAAAAAGAAATGCATAATAATATGACATCAATATGAAATATGCAGTAGTTAAAGACACTATAACTAGCTTGGGAATAAGCATACAATGATAATCAAGAATCCAACATGTGAAAAGGGGTAGGGTGACCCATAAAGGACAATATAATAAAATACAAAAGATAAAAAGGTAAGTTGGTAACCCAAGTTAGCCCTATCTCTTAAACTTGCATTTATAAGCAACACATCATATGTATATTTTCATCTTTTATCAATAGATCTCGCATCTTGAATGCACCATAGTCAAGCAATATTTTTCTCTTGTTTCTCTCTTGTGGAAGGAATATTTTAGTTTTGTAGGTGATCTTTGGAGCTTGATTCCATTGGTGACTCTAACATAATCCATGGTTTCCAAATAAATACACCAAATTCATTAGAGGACTCTTAATTGTCAAATAATGTAACCTTTAATTGTAGAATGATGTAACTCTCAATTGTTCAATCCAAAATCACTCTTTAGGTTCAACTCTTATTTGTAGAACAATGCACCATAATGTATTGTTAATATTCTATTTCTAATGTTCAATTGTTTATGCCTAATATTGTTGCAAGATGTGCACCCTTGGTCTCCTTGTGTTGTGCAGCATAGTACTCGGGTTTGTGACATGGATTAATCGCCTCTTATGGATTCTATAAGTTTAGTGGTTGTATCAGGCATTAACAGGTCGATATTTTGGTGCAACAACAACCGCACTTGTAGCAAGTGGTATCAGAGCTTGGTCACAAGTTCAAACCCCTCACTTGCACTATGGAGGATTGTTGTAAGGTGTGCGCCCTTGGTCTCCCTGTGTTGTGCAACACAACGCTTGGGTTTGTGATATGGACTAACCACCTCCTGTGGATTCTATAAGTCTAGTTGTTGTATCGGGCATTAACAAGTCAATATTTTGGTGCAACAACAACTGCACTTGTAACAAATATGTGTAGATAACAATGATTATTTAGTACAAAAATTATATTGGCATGCTGGATCAATAAGAAACTCACTAGATGATGAGAGTTTGAAATTTATTGGTATATATAATGGCCCATGGTATTTGTTCCTTTAGGGTCTCTCCATAAAATAAAATAAAAATAATAGGGAAACTAGATGAGAGGAAGGTTTTCCCATAAAAGATTAATCATGTCAAATTCCTCTATTTTTAATGCTCTTATCAATTTTATCACATCATGTGCCTTGGCATTGTTCATGTATGATGTGGAAATAGGTAATGATGTAGAAGTTGATAGGTTTATATTTGTAATCAACTATTAGCAAGTGAAACTAATGGATTTATGATCATTAATCCATTCAAATATGACTTTTTTTGTTGTGAATGAGGTATTATACCTTTTTCTTAAGACCTATGCAAGTTTGTGTGGAGTAACCTTAACTTAGTGATAATTATAAAATTATTGATCTTATAAGATCCAAGAAATAGTTTGTTGGGATCTAATGCATGGATGAGAGGGAGTGTAAGTAAATTATCACTCAGCATAAAATGAGGAACATTTTCCATAGATTCAATTTTTTTGTACTTTCTAGATGCATTTTGTATGAATGAATAAGACAAGTGGAATTGTAGACAAAAATTGAACACTTAGCATACAATGAATGCATGGATGAGAGGGAGTGTAAGTAAATTATCACTCGCCATACAATGAGGAATATTTTCCATAGATTCTTGAATTTTTATATACTTTCTAGATGCATTTTGATTGAATGAATAAGAAACGTGGAAATGTAGTCAAAAAATGAACACTTTTCTTCACATCAACACCATCCAAAATTTTGTTTGGATTTTATATTTAGAAGGGTAAGAAGAACTTTAACTTGAAGATCCATGCTTAAAGGAATTTCATGCTAACAATTTAGACTATCTAGTTTATACATGTGTACATAAACCCATGAAATAAGAAAAGCTATTTAAGTACACTCTATCTTGGGTTACTTTAGGCAATCCCTTAATAAAGAAATTAACAACTCTAAATTGTGTAAGAGGATGAGGAGTTTTGGGATTAACAATTGAAATTGAAAAAGATATATCACTAATGTTTTTTATTTTATCCTTGGGCAAATTCAAACAGATATCCAGACAATACTCCAAAGCCCATGTTAACTTTGAAATTATTTAAGCACTTTAGTGATATCATCAATGAATGTATAGATCATCAAAGAAGTGAAAATAGTCACTCAATATCATAATATCAAAAGAGATCTTGACAAATGCCCACATCATAATGAATGAGACAACATGTTCTAAATATAGATCAAACTAATAAAAAAATGCTTTAGGAGCATCCAAGGGTGTAGGGAAATCAAGCATCATCCAAAAATATTGTTATTTTAACATTACGTTAAGGTTAGGAGAATACTTTTTAATGCAAGCTACTATAGGTCTCCATGTATTTTGGAAAGTGTCCAAGGGAACGCATGGTGTTGAAATAATTTAATATTTGTTGCTTATGTCTAAAGGAAAATGTAATTTTCATGAGTGAACACATATTTTTATCATTTACAAGGTAAAATAGGGAAAATACCCATCTTAGTATCCACATTTGGAAGGTGAATAGTCATGATAAGGTGAAGTGGTAAGGACACCTTTCAAGGCACACATTTTGGGAATTTCAATAGTTGCCTCCTTAGGTGCCCTTTTGGGAAAGTTTTAGGGACTTCTATGGGCTATGTGTTGCATTTATTGGTTTCCATGTGTTGATCTCCAAGAGGGGGTGTGGGATTTCCAAGAGACACTCAAATGTTATAAATTGAGGCTTGAGCTAGTTGATTGATCATCCAAAGTTGATTGGATCATCCAAAGTTGATTGGAGAGTAGATCATCCAAAGTTGAGTGGATCATTTAGAGTTTAGCCCTTTAATACAAAGCTTAAGAAGAAAGAATTATAGCTCCATCTTGCAAATTTGTAAAGCCAATTTGTCTAATATTTTGTGAGTTTTGAATACTATAATTTTCTCTCATTGGAGTAATAAGAAGCAAGTATTTTATTCTTGCATTTCATGTGTTGTTGTTGTGTTGTTATTGGGTGGAGTAGCCTAATAGGAATTTGATATTGAGATAACCTGTAAATGAATTGGATAAATCACAATGAATACAATGAATGATTATAAATGTATAAAGATAACACACTAGATGCAAACCCTACGACAAGATTAAAAGGAGCTTAATAAGTGTCACATCATAATGAATGAGACAACACGTGCTAAATATAGCTCAATCTTATAAAAAAAACACTGCTAAGTTTGGATTTAGTGGATAAAGTAATAAAGGACCCAACGAGATAATTAATTAGGTGGTTATCCTAATTACTCTAACATTAGACAGGAGAAACTTTCAATTCTTGCTAATTTTTAAGCCTTCCCTTTTCTAATGAACCCTTAACAATCATCCCCATTCTAAGTTAAAATTTTACACTTGAGTTTCCTAATTTATAAATAGTATGGAGTTCGAGCACCTCTTTAACAATCTTGATTTTTAGTTTATACTCTTTCAATTCGTACTTCACCTTGAGATTTGGAAGATGTTCTCCAATCATATAATTTTGGCATATTTATTCCTATATATGTTCCTATAGAATTGATAAAGTTTGGAATTCATTTTGTATTTTATGTTTGTATAAATTGTCTCCATTGTTAAATTCAACTTGATCTATGACTACTATTGTACTTGGTTTCATCTCAAGAAATGAGCATGCTAGGAACACTTTTATTAGACCACGTAAAAATAATCTAAATTTTCATTGCATTATTCTAGTGTATTTGTATGTTTGAAGATTGTTGTCTTTAACTCTTATCACGTTCAATAAATAATTTTTTTTCCCTAAGGTTTGACCTAGGAGAACTTGTCCCTTCATGATCTACTAGCTTTCCCAATGTATTCTTAAACACTATTAGTCTTCACAAGAATAGAGACCATAGAGTTTGGTGAATCAAAAAGAAAAGGTGCACATGTTCTAAATGATTAGATATGTTTTAGAGGATAAGCCTAAAGATGTAGAAACAATTTACATATGCAAACTTGACCCAGGATAAATACATAATATTTGCATAGAACTTGATCCAAAACATAGACATAGATCTATCTAATCTTGATGCATTTTAATTTCTATGTATCAACATACTTATTTGACATAATCATTCTTAGAGCTAAATACCCTTATTTGTTACATTAAACTTCCTAACTTAGCATTTACTTTTGAATCATCTACCCCACAACTACCAATTATTAATAAGAATAATTTATTTCTCTATATAAATATCTTATTATATTAGCCTAATAAAGTTCAATAGTGATAGTTTATTTACCTTTATAAATATATTTCATTTTAAAGGTGGATCAAATATATAATTATAATAAATTCTAATATTTTTAAATCCAAAAACCTTATTGAAAATTTTATGCATAATTAAATAATAAATGATAATTTTACTTAAAATAAAAGAGTTGAGAGTGAAATGTAATATGAGGATAAATAGGGCTTACTTCTTGTTATTTTTCATGTCAACAAATGATAACTTTGTTGTTATGTTGTGATCAATGATAAAAACTTAAAGTTTAGTTTTAGATATATTATCTAGAGCCTATGAAGAATCTAAATCATGATTTAACTGTCACACAACTAGGTCATGCCATATGGCCTAATTTGAGACCATGTTTTGTTAGATGGTCCAATTCTTCTATTATAGATTTGTCTATTGATGATTTGGCCTTTGATGTTGTGAGCCTATCTTGTGTACCTTCTTTTGGACAAAAAATTATGTTTAAAAGCAAAATGTCTAATGGATGGTAAATGAAGGTTTGTTAACTTCCTTGATAATAATCAAGTGTCTTCATTAAAGCTCAAATATTCATAGACAGACTATGTAATCAATAAAATGACCAATATGTAATATTTGATCAAATTGATGATGCAATGCTCTTATACATATACTTTTGTAATGAAATGTTTTAATTCAACCATAATAATTAATGACACATACAAAGATTTTGATTTATAGAAACAATTCTAAAATACACAATACTTAGTTTATTTAATTGAAAAATATCTATAAAAAATGATCTTAACTACTCAACTTTAAATATTTAACACAATAAAAAATCTTTCCAAATAAAAAATTTGACAAATTAAATTATAACATAATTCAAAAAAGCATAAAATTGGTTTTATGTAAAATAATTTCTAACACTATATGGTAAAGAGCCTAATTATGACATCACTTAATAGATATTTATGCGAGAGGCATTTCCTATATGTAGTGGATGACCTATTTTTTGAAACCAATAGTTTAGAATTGAAGAGAAGGATGCAATACATATAATTAATCTCAAGCATATGCTTACATTTATATTAATTTATAAAAATATTTTATTACGAAAAATACAAAATAAAAATATGTTTTTATGCCAAAGGCATTCTTATATGAAATGGACAACTTACTTTTTAAAATCATTGATTTAAAATTAAAAAGAAGGATGCAAGATGATAGAATTAATCTCAACTGTTTGTATGCTTACATACACACACATATATGATAAATAATTTAAAAATATATACTTTAATATTATTAATTAGAAAAAGAATGTGCATAATAGAAAATTTTATCTTTTGTTATTATCTTCTTTTGATAAGAATATATTTTAATATTATTTTTTATTAAGATATTATATCTTGTTTTTTAGTTTCAAAAAGAAAAAGAAAAACTTATTTAAAAAGAAAGAATTAGCTTTAAATGATTATTTTTCATTAAGTATTTATGTCTTTTGATAAAGTTATTAATTATTAAAATTAATTTAATTTATAATTATTTTTCTTATTAAAATTTTAATTATTGTAGAATAATTATATTTTGAATTAGAAATTTCTTTTATTACTATCTTCTCTTCATAAGAATATTCTTTAATCTCGTCTTCTTTTATTAGAATATTCTGTCTTATTTTTTAATTTATTCTAATTCTTATTCTTCTTCTTTTAAAGATTAGTTTTCATTCAAAGTTAAAATTTATTTTAATTATTTATCTTTTTATGAAATTACAAATAATAATTAAAAGATATTAGAATTAATTTAATTTATAATGTTTTGTCTTATTAAAATTTTATTTATTCTAGAATAATTATATTTGAATTTTTATTTTATTTTATATAATAAAATAAATTTCAACTTAAAACCTAAATTAGAAGTTTAGAGTGAGAGAGCTAGAGAAAGAGAGGAACTAACTTTTGATTACTTGTTCTATGTCAATAATTTAAGGATAATATCTATCTTTGGGATTTACGCTTATGGTAGCATGTCAATTGATCTCTCTCTCTCTCTCTCTCTCTATATATATATATATATATATAAAATATACTCCTCCTTTGATCTCTCCTACTCTCTCTATATTCATTCTCCCCCTCTCTCATTGTCTCTCTCTTTCTATCTCTATTTCTCCCACTCCCCCTTTCTCTATCTCTCCATCTCTCCCACTCTCACCCCTCTATATTTTGCAAGTTATATATAGTCTATCTCTCCTTTCCATCCCTATCTCTACCTCTTTCTATCCATATCTCTCCCTCTCTCCACATCACTCCCTCTTTGTATATCTCTCTACTTCTCTCTCTAACTCATATACACACACTCCTTGTTTCTCCCTCCCTATCTCTACCTCCATTTCTCTATCTTCCCCCACTCTATCTCCCTCTCTCTAAACCTTTCT